>NC_092401.1:28550898-28690898 GCF_030028105.1 Mobula birostris | reverse complement strand
CGGATTTCAACTCTAGCATGTTAGTTTGTTTGTGAAAAAAATCCACGTTTACAAGACTGAATTGCGCTTCCTTATTTTAAGATACATGGGGAAATGTAGTAATGCTAATTATGCCGATAAGCAACACCCAAACACGGGCCTCTGAACGCTGTTTTCGGGGGTTGCATTTTTAAAAACGTCTGCATAGGTCGCTATAATTTATGATAAATAATAAAGGTGTAAGTGATTATTTATCTACCTGCCGTTTGCTTGTACATTTGCATTCAGATGCGGATGAATTTATATCTTCCTTTATCTGCATTTCGGGTCAGTGTCTGGTTTGGAATCAGTAAAGTTGGTTGATTTTTAAAAGGCTGAATTTACTAATTTGGTAAGATAATGGCCGATTAAGAAATAAAATCAATAATAGAATGCCCGTTAAAGAGTATATTAATCTGCGGAAACCATAGCATTAAACACCTGGGCTCCCACAGACCGTTTCATTGTCTGTTTATCCGTTAGAAACTTACATAGAGGAGGTGACAATAAGTTATGTTATTTGTCTCCGGTGGGTCTGGGTCTGGGTCTGGGTCTGGCGGGGGGGGGGGGATCTCAATGTTGAACATCATTTATTTTTTAAAGCAAGCCAAAATTATCTGGGCTGCTTTTTAAAATTTAGTTTCACTAAGATTTCTGGTGTACATGCGTTAACTGTTTGAGTTTGAATCCAGTAACCGGTGTTTGGACACCGACACCTATTGTGAGTTCCACTTATTTAATTGCTCATTAATTAATTAATGTGCGGATAATTTCCTTATCTGCGGCGAATCTAAATTAATAATGTGAACTCGTCCTTTCGGTGACTGATGCGCCTATTTTTACAATGTGTGATGATGAGAAACTGGGGTGAATCCTAGATTCCCTTTCTGACGTGAAGCGCTAAACCGCTCTCCATTCAAGAATATTTAGTCCAGGGGAGCGTGGGTTTGCGAGAGCGCTCTGTCGTTTAACCCTTCCCGTGCCAGATCTCTCTAAACCTAAAGTATAAACCTGGGTTAATTTAACATCAAAGCAAAGAAGTCATTTGCTGGAGGAACTCAGCGGTTGAGTAGCATCTGTGGAGGCAAAAGGTTTCTGATCAGGGTCTCGTCCTGGAATGTCAACACTTTATTCCACTCCATAGATGCTACCTGACCTGCTAAATTCCTCCAGCATGCTGTATGTGTTACGTCGACCATCCCTCTGCCTCCACAAATGTTGCTTGAACGTTGAACTTCTCCAGTAGTTTTCACTCCAGATTCTAGTAACTGGTCTCTTGTTGCAATGAAGTTTAGAAAGGACTGAGGTGGGCAGGCTCACTGCGCATATCTGTCCATTCTTGATGTAGTGAACCAGTTATATCATGGTTAGAATTGCAAGAAGGAAGAGGAACCCGTGCAATGTGAAACAGTCTTGCAAATAAATGGGCTAGCCACTATGTGAGGAAAAAACGACTTCATCGAGAGAGCAGAGACCCTCTGAGATTCTCTTCCCAAGAAGTCTGCAGAACTGCCGAATAGCCACGACAGTGATTGATAGACGCTCTTAAATGAAAGTGTATGGCGTTGTGTCGAGAGGAAAAGATGAACCGTTATTTTATTGAAGGACATAAAGATACAGAAAGAAGTAGGCCTCTCGGCCCTACCGCGGCCGATCTCCCCCAAACCGAGACTATTTTTCTGTCCCTGTTTTCCGTGGTCCTCAAATCCTCGATCTTGCAAAATTTATCTACCCCTCTCCAACTTTCTTCGCGTCACTACCATCCGGAAGAAGGTACAGGAGCTTAGGTCCCACACCACCAGGTTCAGGAACGGTTATTATCCTCGAACTATCATGCTCCTGAACCAATATCGGTAACTTCACTCACCAGAACAATGAACTGATTTTACCAATGGACTCATTTTCAAGAAAACTGCAACTCGTGTTCTCAGCATTATTTGTTTAAATGTGCACCATTTGTCGTCCTTTGCAATTCGGTCTTTGCTTATGTATGAGTTTTCATAAATTCTATTGTTTTCCTTTATTTTCCTGTATATGCCTGCAACAAAATGAATCTCAAGGTAGCATGTGGTGACATTACTTACTAATTATTGCTATTATTGTTTGTTTTTCTTTGTATTTGCTCGGCTTGTCTAATTTTGCACATTGGTTGTTTGTCAGTCGTTGTGTGTAGTTTTTCATTGATTCTATTGTATTTCTTTGTTCTGCTGTGAAATCCTGAAAGAAAATGAATGTTAGAGCGGTGTTTGGTGACATATATGCACTTTGATAATAAATTTATTCTGAACTCTGAACTCCCTCCAGTGATCTAACATCTATGACCCTAATGATTTAGTCTAGATGACGCGCAAATAAAAGTTTGTCACTGTATCCAGGTACATATGACAAGAACAAACCGATTACTAATTACTAGAAATTTATCACCCTCTGCCAGAAGTTCCTACATAGTTCAGTTGGATATAGGGACTTGTTCCTCTCTCTCTGTGCCTTGCGTTCTAATGATTCAGCACTCTGTTTAATTCCGATCCGGTGACCTTTCATTGCCTTTATTAATCGGGTTCCCTTTTTCTCCAGGATCCCCTGCCCTGCAAGTAATAACTTAACCGGTCAATCTTTGTACCATGCTCTTTTCTAACATCACTGGGACCAGCATAACGTACCAATGTTTGTTCTCCTCTCAGCACCCTTGAACTTTCTGACACACAGGAATGTTGACATTGGCGTCGCGGGCTAATCGGTCAATTAGGAATCACAGACAAGTGGGTTTGTACTCCGATGCGAGCGGGTGTGGAGGAGAAGGGGTGTTGCTGGCTGGTTGGCAGGTGTGGGACCATTGGCCAAGGATAGGGTTATGCCGTGGGTCAGCAGTCGCGAACTTAGCGCAAATCATGGACGGGCGAGCTTGGGAGATGTTGGGCAGTTTGAGAAAACAGTGAAGATTGCTGATCGCCTACTAATTTTACAAGTACGGCAGAAGATTGCCAGAACGACAGTGAAATTGTATAAGCATCAGCTGGATTATAGTGGACTGTTTAAAGAGACAACGATTTTCAGTTGCAAGTTAAGGTTGGAAATGGACATGAAGATAATGTAGGAAACATTATCTTCTGGGATACCAAAGTCAGACTAAATTTATTGTCAATGTACCATTACGTCACCATACACTGACTTGAGAAAGATCTTCCAGCAGGCATTTACAGGAAAATAAATAAATGCTATCACATTTACGAAAAAACACATATAAACAAAGGGTGACGAACGAACAATGTACAAAAGAAGACAAGTTATGCAAATGATTAATAAATAATACTGAGAACATGAGCTGTAGAGTCCTTGAAAGTGAGGCCGGAGGTTGTGGAATCAGTTCTGAGTCGAGATGGATGAAGTTATCCACTTTGGCTCAGAGCCTGATGGTTGAACTGGAGTAACTGTTTTTGAATCTAGTGCGTGAGATCTATGGCTCCTGTACCTCCTGCCCGATGGCAGTTGCGAGAAGAGAGCATGCCTGGATGCTGGGGTCTTGAATGATGGATGCTGCTTTTTTGTGACAACACTCCTTGTAGATGGGAAGGGGTTCGATGGACTGATCATGGATCAGCCACGCTCTCATTGGACGACAGAGCGGGACCGAGGGACCAACTCTTGTTTCCGTTTCCATAGAGCCCGGGTTCCCAGCATCAGTTTCAGGGAAGGTACGAAGGCTTTGGAGACGGCGCAGAACAGGTTTCCCAAAATAGTTCCAGGGTTGAGCGTGGACGGACTGGACAGACAAGGTTGTTCAGATTGGAACAGGGGAGTTGGTCGGGAATCTGGCAGAAGGACTTGAAGCTTATGGACAGGATAGATGGAGAAGGCATCTCTTCCTTTGGCGGAGGTGTGGGGGTGGGGATGCAGAGAAAAACGGCAGGAAGGGACATGATGAGAAATGATCTCACTCAGTGAACGCTCAAGGGTCTAGGATCTCAGAGGGGGTCAGGAGATAGATCCATTTGCATCGTTCACAGGGTGAGGGGAGAAGGCGGGAAATTGGTAATAACCCAGTTATTCTTATTATTCTTACAAGCCGAAAAACAGATTGTTGAGGGAACTCACCGGGTGGAGCAGCATCTCTGAAGGGAAAAGCGTGGTGGACATTTCGGGTTGAGACTTTGCGTCAGAACTGGACCCGAAAGGTTCGCCACCCATCTGCCTCCACAGGTGTTAACTGACCCACTGTGTTTCGCAAGACAACAGGAATTCTGCAGATGCTGGAAATTCAAGCAACACACATAAAAGTTGCTGCTGAACGCAGCAGGCCAGGCAGCATCTCTAGGAAGAGGTGCAGTCGACGTTTCAGGCCGAGACCCTTCGTCAGGACTAACGAGTTGAAACGGCCTGAAACGTCGACTGCACCTCTTCCTAGAGATGCTGCCTGGCCTGCTGCGTTCACCAGCAACTTTTATGTGTGTTTCGCAAGAGTTCGTTTCGCCTGGCTCCCTCTGCACTCAGTATCTATACTCTCTTGTGTCTCTACTCTTAGAACCGGCAACCACTCTACGGACCGAATGTCCTTCCTCCCTGTTGGAATCATCCCGCGAACTTGGCTATTCGCTGGGTGAACTCCTTGAGCGACCGGTCGGCATCGTTTCTTTCCTCGAGCGCCCAGCATAGCCTTGCCGGTAATAATCGCTAAGTCCCCCGCAATGCTACAGTGCATCGCTACCATAATAATCCTTTGCATGGATCGTGCCCGTAACATAAGAATACATGATTTTATCACCAAACAAAACAAAACGAAAATGTCAATTACTTTTTCTAATAACGACCCCCTACGTTAAACAATGGGTGAAGGATGCACTGAGGTGAGGATTTGCTCCAATTCAGACTTTTATGAATCAATTTCCCTACAGACAGCTCAGATTTATACACGGGAGGTTTGAACAAAGTTTTATGTAATGATGTTTTAGGCACAAAACATTCTGTAACGGTTTACGGATTAGTTATGTAACTGTAGGTAATTTTCGGACAGAAGTGCACCCGTGAGGTCTGGGTGTCTCCAGCTTAACATCTCGGTGCAGAACTGCCCGATCTCTCGAGTAACACACACTCAATGCTGGAGAAATTCAGCAGCTCAGGCAGCCACTGTGGAAATGAATAAACAGTTGTCGTTTCGGGCCGAGACCTTTCACCCAATATGATTGAAAAGTCTCGGCCGGAAACGTCGACTGTTTATCCATTTCCATCTATGCTGCCGGACCATCACAGTGTGCATTCCCAGCATCTGCAGAATCTCTTGTGTTCATTGTCTGATGTCTGATTTAATCGAAGACATTGTCCCCTGCATCTGGAAGCTCCGGTGCTAAATAACAAGAATTTCGGGCGAAAATTTTGAAGCTTTATATTTTCTCTCATCGCCAGATTTCCGAACGGTCCATGTACACGACTTTATTATTCCCTTTTGCACTACTTTTTGTAACTTATAATAATTTTTATGTCTTGCGCTGAGCTGCTGGCACAAAACAACAAAATTCAAAATATATGTCAGTGCTAATAAACCTGATTCTGATGTTGGGGGCGAGGCGCGCGTCCGCTCTCAGCTGGGATGCGGTCGCGGAGACGGTGTGGGTTTCAGTTGACTTTTAAAGGGAGCGACAACTGGGTAAAGACACAGCAAGACTGCGAAAGCTAGTTGGCTGGTACTGAAATTGCGACGCGCATGGATGGGCGTGGGGAGAGGCAAGAACCAATGTCCATTTGCCCTTCATTCCACTCCCAGTAAGCCAGAGTACAGTCCCAGTACCGTATCTGAAACAGAGTAGAGACAACGTACACAAAATACTGGGGGAGTTCGGCATCTATGGAGCAGAATAAACCGTCGACAGTAGAGTCAAGTCTCTACGCGGCCCTATCAGTGGGAAATAACTTCTTGGAAAATCGTCAAAGCCTTTTTGGAGGAAGTGCGCAGTTTAAATACCCAGCTTCTAAATATTTGACGCAGTTGATTTACTTATTTGCGAAGAAGGATGAGAAGTGACTTGATAGAGGTGTAGAAGATGATAAGAGGCATAGATAGGGTGGACAGTCAGCATTTTCCCCCAGGGCGGAAATGGCTATTATAGGGGATTATAATATTAAGCTGTTTGGAGAGGGAGAAGCACCTCAGAGAGTGGAGGGGGAATGGAACGTGTTGCCACGGTTGGTGTACGGGCGAGTACATTAAGGACATTTAAAAGAAACTGGTAGTTAGGGATGAAAGAAAAATAGAAGACTATGGTAGCAGACTATGGAGGGCGGAGGATTGGATTGGTCTTGGAGAGGGTTAAAAGGTTGGCACAACATCGTGGGCGTAGTGTTCTATGTTCTATGTTATGATGAAGAGCCAGAGATGTGGAGCCCGTAAGACGACATCTGATGATCCACAGATGACTGATGTTGCTGGGCACGGAGGGGGTAGGCAGGGTGATGGACAGGTAGCCGAATTTCCTGAGACTGTCAGCCTTACTGGGCAAGAGTGAAGAGGATTTGCCCCCTTTGTGCTGTTTTACTGTTTGCTATCGAATGTTTAACCCAGTGTTTTCGTCACCTACACCATGAACCGGCCACTGAGGGAAGTTCCTTCGAAGAAAACCTTTCCACTCCTCCCTCCCCCCTTCTCCCTCCTATTCGCCTTCCCTCTATTCCTCTTTTCCTAACCTTTATCCTGCCCCCTAACCTTCCTCCTTTCTTTGCCCTAGCACTCCTTCCCTTTATCTCTTCTCCCCTCCCTCTCCCTCCATTCCTCCCCCTCTGTCCATCCTCCTTCTCCCCACTATCTCTCCTCTCTTCCCTACCTACTTTTCCTATCTTCCCTCTATCCCTCCTGTCCATCATCTCCCACACCTCCTCCCCTTTCACCACTCTTCCCTTCCTCAATACTCCACTCCTCCCTCCTCCATCACTCCTCCTCTCTCCTTCTCATCCCTCCCCGTATATTTGCAAGAGACTGTCCCTAGCTGATGGGATTCTGGCCCATACGGGTCCATTCTGTGGCCGGCGGGTCAACCCTCATCTCAGAGGCAGGAGTTTGTAGATCCACATCTCCACCCGAAGAGTTCTGAGGAGGAAAGTGTCAGTTGGTCCATCGAGAGCAGTCTGCACTCTCCCAGCGGTGTCCCCTCCTGTGTGACGTTCACCTCTGCTCTGTCTCGTCCATGAATTGGACATAATAGGGTTGCATGGGGTAAAGTGATATTTCACCCACGCCACTTCATACCTCGAACACCATCTCTGTGAGGGAGAACACTGACCGCAGGGCTTGCTAGGCACAAATTAGCCACCTCATCTCCAATGCAATTAATTGGCTAGAATGGACTTTAGATAATCCCGAGAAGGGTGAGAGTTCTATATGCATGTGAAATCTTTCATTCTGTTTGGTGTATCTCGATTGTCGAATTCATTTGGATGCTCGACTATGATACCAGTACGTCAGCTGGAATCTCATCCACAGGACACTGGGAGGTGAGACGGGACAGGAGACCAGGCTGGCCATGACCTTCTCTCCAGTGTGGAGGGACAGGGACATAATGTTTACATCGTTATGTAGGACACTTGACAGGTCTGTGCCACGTTTTGGTCATCCTCTCTGCGTCCAGCCTATCTAGGCTTTTCATTATTTATTAGATTTCAATAAGATCTTCCCCTTATTCTTCTAAACTACAATGAGTACGGACCCACACCCTTTGAACACTCCTCACACGTTAACCCTTTCATTCCAGGGATCACTCTCATGAAGTTCCTCTGCACCTTCTCCAGCACCAGCAAATCCGTTCTGAGATATAGGGCCCAAAACTGCTCACAAAACTACAAGTGTGATCTGACCAACGCCTTATAAAGTTTCAGCATTGCATTCTTGCTTTTATATTCTATAGAAATGAATGTGAAAATTGTAATTGTCTTCCTTACTATCGACTTAACCTGCAAGTTAACCTTTAGGGTTCCTGCACGAGGACTCCCAAGTCCCTTTGCACCTCCGATTTCTGAATTCTCTTCCCATCCGCTTTTATTCCCTCTACCAAAGTGCATGACTAGGCAATTTCCTACACTATATTCCATCTGCCACTCCTTTGCCCATTCTCGCAGTCTGTCGAAGTCTTTCTGAAGATTCCCTTCTTTCTCAACACTACCTGTCCCTCCACCTATCTTTGTATCGTCCACATGTGGCATGATACATTCTAGAATTTTCCTCAGACATTCTAGCACCTTCAGCTGGAGTGGCACGGTAACATAGAGGGTGGCAAAGTAGCGTGCGTGGTGGCATGGTAGCGTAGCCATTAGTGCAACAGTTGGGACCTTAGCGGAAAAATGGGGGTTCAATTCCGGCTGCTGTCTTTAAGGAGTTTGTACGTTCTCCACGAGACTGCGTGGGGTTCCTCCTCATGCTCCATTTTTCTCCCACAACCTAAAGTTGTAAGGGTTAGGGTTAGTGAGTTGCAGACATGTTACATTAGTGCCAGACGCATAGCAACTTTTGCTGTCTGCTTCCTGCGCAATTCTACCACGCTGATTTGAATTGATGCAAACAACCCATTCCACTGCATGTTTTGAAATTTTGATGCACATAACAATTAAAGCTGATCTTTTGCGTCTTTACTATTTACAACATGCCACACTCCCAGTCCGTATTCTCACCATCTCTCCTGTTGTTTCTGAGAGACTGAGACATTTAATGGATAGGTTCAGCAAACTAGGGTGACAAGGGAGGTAGTGGGTCTTTGATGGCAAGCTGACCAACTGTAGGAGGAAGAGATCTGGGCAAGCAGAAGCAGGAGTTGAGGCACTGAGTGTTGGCTCGGGGTAAGAGAGGTTTGAGTGGTCTTGAGTTGCAGGCAGGAAGAAGACCATCCATTAGTTCTCCTTATTACCCATATAGTCCTCCTCCAGTAAAGTGAATACACTCAGTCTTTTCCCCAGGTCTAGCAAATAAAGAACTGGAGGGTGTAGATTTAGGGTGAGGAGAAAGAGACTTAATTAGAACGGAAGCACAAGCTTTTTCACACAGAGGGTGGTGTGTATGTAGAAGCTCCCAGAAAAAGTGGCTGAGGCAAATACAATATCAACTTTGACAAGACAGTTAGATGAGTGCATGGATTGGAAATGTTTAGAGGGATATGTGCCAAAAGCTGGCAAACGGAACGAACATGAATGTGCCATCTTCATTGACATGGACCACTTGAGCTGAAAGGTCTATTTCTCCGCTGGGTGACTCTGTGGCGTTTTGGAAGTAGAATTAACACCATGGCTTTGGTAACTCAGATTCAGAGTTATTTATCACACGTACATCGAAGCATGCAGTGAAATACATCATTGTTGTTAACAAAGAAAGACAACAATAGCAATAAGATATGATAAGATATGGCTATGGAATAAAGTATGGAATCAAGTAATAAAATCCTTACAAGACCATGAGTAGTCAATGTACAGAAATACTTCCTACATATATGGAAATATTTATATATGTCAATAAAATTCATGACCTTTTAAGGTATTATAAAATGCCCATAGATTTAGATATTCCCTACACACACACACATATGTGTGTGTGTGTGTGTGTGTGTGTGTGTGTTAGAAATAGTGTAAAATAGTCTTATTCAAGGGAGAACAAGAAAACTTGTTCTTACCTACAAAATATATATATATATATATATATATATATAAAATGATGGGGAATATAGAGAGGGTAAATGCAAACAAGCTTTTTCCATTGAGGTTGTACGAGACTACAATTAGTGGTCATGGGTTAAGGGTGAAAGGTGAAATGTTTACAGGGAGTCTGAGGGGGAACTTCTTCACTTACAGGTTGGTGCTAGTGTGAACAAGTTGCTGGCAGAAGTTGTGGATGCAGATTTGATTTCAAGGTTTAAGTGAAATTTGTATAAGTACATGGATGGGAGTGTATGGAGGGCTATGGTCGATGGGACCAGGCAGAATAATAGTTCAGCATGGACTGGATGGGCCAAAAGGCCTCCTTCTGTGCTGTAGTGTTCTATGACTCTATCATTCTAAATGTGCAGCATTGTATCATAGGTACAATGCATGTCCCATTGTGCAGAATGTCTGTCTGCATTATCAACAACACCAACTTGCAATGTTAAATCAATGATCAACTTTATTTGCCAAATACCTTTACATGTATTAGGAATTTGCTCTGATGTGTTGGCATGACATACAACAAAAAACAATAACATTCAACAATTAGAAAAAAAAAAGAATTATATAAACATGATGTTAGTAGTATGCATATGGAATAAAATGTGCATAAATTCAAAATACCTGAATGTATTCACAATGTAAGCAGCGTTATAAAGCGTGTTTTCAGTGCAGTATATTGATGGGAGGAAATCAATAGAGGGGGTGGGGGCAAACTAGAATAGTTAGTACCATGGGGGAAGTAACTTTTAAACTGAAGTGAAGTTTTTGTTTTAAAAGCCCTATAGTGCATTCCAGAAGGGAACTTCTGGAAAAGGCAGTTTGCAGGGTGGGGAATGTTTGCAATGCATTTTCTGCCTGCTTTGTTGTCCAGGACACACATAAGTCCTGCAATGTTGGTAGAACACAGCCAATTACCTTTATAGCTGACCTGACAGTTCACTATAGTTTTCGTATATTGAAAGAGAATGCTACACCAAATGTGCTGACTGAGTGGGATATGGTCCTCGAGTACCGAAATATGAAGTCTTAATTTCACATCCTGCCTCATTATGAAATTGCACCTTATTGGTTACCTGCAGTGCACTTTCTCTGTAACTATTACACTGCATTCCGCATTCTGTTATTGTTTTATCTTGTTCTACTTCAGTGCACTGTGTAATGATTTGATCTGTATGAATAGTATGTAGGACAAGTTTTTCACTGTATCTTGGTACATGTGACAATAATAAAGTAATTCCATTTCCAATATAGCTTCTTTCATATTGTAGTCAATTCAAAGGAATTCCCAGCTGTGTTAGCAAGCAAAACTTGGGAGAACTCATGATGCCCGAAGTTTAAAGATAAACAATTGGCCTGATTTATTAACTTGGTTTCTCTACCTACAGATAATGTCTGATTTTGTGAGTCTGTACAGCATTAGTAACCCTTAGTGGTAAATTTTAATGGGGTACACAGCATAACCCAGTACAAAATTCACCTAAAAGACTGAGAAAAGTTCATCACTGTCAACTTTTATTGATTTAGCATTGAAGATTTTAAAGATCTCCCTTCTTAGAGTTATAGTTATAGAACACTAAAGCACAGAGGCAGGCCCTTCGGCCCATCTATTCCATGCAATGTATTATTCTACCTAGTACCATTGTCCTGTAGCAGAACCATAGCCCTCGATACCCCTTCCATTCATCTACCCATCCAAACTTCTCTTAAATATTGAAATCGTACCAGATCCACCACTTCTGCTGGCAGCTTGTCCACACTCTCAACATGCTCTGAGTGAAGAAGCTTCCCCTCATGTTCCCCTTAAACATTTTGCCCTTCACCCTTAACCCATGACTTCTAGTTGTACTCTCACCCAGCTTCAGTGGAAAAAGCCTGATTTCATTTGCCCTGTCTATACCCCTCAACATTTTGTAAAAAAAAGTCCGAAACTTTTCAACCTTTCCCTATAACTCAGCTTCTCAAGTCCTTGTTTCAGATCCTTCTATGGTTTCTTCCTTGTGGTACCTGGAGCCAGAATGACAGTAACAGAGAAAGTGCATCATAAATGCATATTAAAATGAATTATCATTATGAGATAAATTACAAGGTCAAGGGTCCATCTTAGCATATTAGGAATCCATTCAATAGTCTTATAACAGCAGGGTAGAACCCTGGTGGCACCTGCTTTTAGAAACTTGTATCTTTTGCCTGATGGAAGGGGGAGAAGAGAGAATGTCTGTGGTGGGTAGGGTCTTCGATTATGCTGACTGAGACAATGAGAAGTATAAACAGAGTTCATGGTGGGGAGGCTGGTTTCTGTGATGTGCTGAACTGTGTCTACAACTCTTCGCACTTTCTTGCGGTCATGTGCGGAACTGCTGCTATGCCAAACTGTGCTGCACCCAGGTGCTTCTTCCAAAAGGTTAGCATGGCAGTTGACAGATAGGCATGACAAAATAGTCAGTCTGACAGTGAGGGTGTGACCAACAGGTCTAGGTGGATTGGTGCCCAATGCCTAAAGCCAAGAGGTAAATGTTGGGGATTCTGGGGAAGGGCCAGGTTTCAATAAGTGTTTGCATAATATTCACATGAAAACCTACATGGGTGCAATCATCCAAATACCAGTTAAATGAAAAGGCCCCTGGTGCTCTCTTTCTCTCTGTCTCTCTCTCTGATTGATATCTACCATAGAACATTGATGCAGAACTGTTGCACTGCAAGACTCACTCCTCAGAATCAGAATCAGGTTTAATATCATTGACGTATGTTGTGAAATTTGTCTAATGCCACTGGGAATTTTAGGTGATGCCACACACCCAAACAAAGCCACTTCATTTGCAGGGACCTGTGGCCACAGCCGATTTGCATCAAGGCAAAAATGGTATTGTATGGTATCTTTGAGCAGCCGCCAGCCTGCTGTGTTGTGTGTTAAGCATCAGAAAAGAAACTGTGCCAGAAGTGCAAGAAGGTGTGCCGAGCGGTGGCAGAGGACTGGGAAGCACAGTGTGGTGGGTTTTGAACCAAGGCTGGGCAGTAGCTAGAGAGTGAACCCAGGGAAAGGGTTTTCCAGATTAGCGTTGCCTCCCGGACTAGCTGGAGGCACAGAACAGGAGAGGGATACAATGGAGACAATCCATAAGACTATAAGACATAGGAGCAGAATTAGACTGTTTGGCTCGATAATTCCATCATGACTGATTTATTATCCTTCTCAAAACCAATCTCCTGCCTTCTCCTATAACCTTTGATGACTTTACTAATCAAGAATCTATCAACCTCCACTTTCAATGTGCTGAATGACTTGGCCTCCACAGCTATCTGCAGCAATGAACTCCATGGATTCACCACCCTCTGGCTAAAGAAATTCCTCTTCATCTCTGTTCTAAAGGGATGTCCTTGTATTCAGATGCTGTGCTCTCTGGTCCTAGAATGCTTCACATGCACTCTATCTAGACCTGTCACTAATCAATAGGTTTCAATCAGATCTGCCCACCCCACAGCCACTCTGCTCCGTCATTCTTCTAAGCTCCAGCGAGTACAGGCCCAGAGCCATTAAATGCTCCTCATGTGTTCATCTTTTCATTCCCAGGATCATTCTCGTGCAACCCCTCTGGACCCAGCACACCCTTTCTTAGTTGGGAGGTAGTTGGTCCAAGGGGTTAATGGGTTGCAGGTACAAAGGTACTGATGCTTTGGGGGAACCTGAAGGTGGATTCACAGTTAATACCCTTCCAGCATCAGGCTCCAGAATCGGTGTGGATAACTTCACCCACCATTACTCTGAACTGACTTCATAACCTACAGACTCACTTTGATGGACTCTACAATTCAGGTTCTCAATATTATTTATTTATTTATTTTTAAACAATTTATCTTCTTTTGCACTTGGGTTGTTTGTTAGTCTTTGTTTATCTACAGTTTTTCAAGAATTCTATTGTATTTCTTTATTCTCCTGTAAATGCTTTCAAGAAAATTAAGTTAGCAAATAGTAACATATATGTAATTGGATAATAAATTTAATTTGACTTTGAAAGTCTTGGCTGAAAGGGGAGTACAATACTGTAGCAGATAGTGTAACACTATTGCAGTGCCATATACCCAGGTTCAATTCCTACCTCTGTCTGTAAGGAGTTTGTATGTTCTCCCTGTGACCATGTGGCTTTCCTCCTATATTTCAAAAATGTATGGGTTAGTAGGTTAATTAGTCACATGGGAGTAATTGGGTGCCATGGGCTAATTGGACTGGAAGGTCATGTTATCGTACTAAATCTAAATAAAATGGAGTTTGTGGCGGGTCAGGGTATTGTTCCCAGTGATGCCCAGCTCCTGTAGATGAAGAAGGAAAATATTAAAGGGAAGTGGTCCTGGAGGGAGGATTTGGAGATTTGTAAGACTTGTGGCTTGTTTGATTCTGAAGCAAGCACCACAGACTAACTTATGAAGCATATTACATTGTGAGCATCGAAGTAATAAATGCAGTGGTAATCTCTTCTCCCAGTTTTGGGCTTCATAAACATAGATTAGCCTGACCACACCAAGGAGATTAATCTCACAGAAGTGACAGATGTCAGCTCACTTCAGTTTACCAGAGTGAATCATTTTGCATCAACATTGTCCTTAAGCAATTTACCTACAAGTTTTTTTCTTAGAATTGGCCTTCATTAATTAAAGTATTGAGTATAAGAGCTGGAATGTTATGATGAGGTTGTATAAGGCATTGGTGAGGCCGAATCTGGAGTATTGTGTTCAGTTTTGGTCACCAAATTACAGGAAGGATATAAATAAGGTTGAAAGAGTGCAGAGAAGGTTTACAAGGATGTTGCCAGGACTTGAGAAACTCAGTTACAGAGGAAGGTTGAATAGGCTAGGACTTTATTCCCTGGAGCGTAGAAGAATGAGGGGAGATTTGATAGAGGTATATAAAATTATGATGGGTATTGATAGAGTGAATGCAAGCAGGCTTTTTCCACTGAGGCAAGGGGAGAAAAAAACCAGAGGACATGGGTTAAGGGTGAGGGGGGAAAAGTTTAAAGGGAACATTAGGGGGGGCTTCTTCACACAGAGAGTGGTGGGAGTATGGAATGAGCTGCCAGATGAGGCAGTAAATGCGGGTTCTTTTTTAACATTTAAGAATAAATTGGACAGATACATGGATGGGAGGTGTATGGAGGGATATGTTCCGTGTGCAGGTCAGTGGGACTAGGCAGGAAATGGTTCGGCACAGCCAAGAAGGGCCAAAAGGCCTGTTTCTGTGCTGTAGTTTCTATGGTTTCTAACATAAATCAACCTTAAAGGGAAAATCAACTTGAGAAGAAAGTTAAGTGTAAAACCTACTTGTTCCGATCCTGCGTAGTATTCCCACGTACATGTTTTGGAACGTGTGAGGAAAGTGCAATACTCGGAGGAAACCCATGCAATCACAGGGAGAATGTACACGCTCCTTACAGACAGCCCCAGGATCTGAACAGTAATCACTGATAAGTGTCATTCTCGCTGCTACACTGGAGTGCGACACTTCAAACCTAGAGCATCTTCAGACACTAGATCTTTGATTGCAATTGGACATTTCCCCCAACATTTACCATTGATTTATTTATTGTCCTATTGTATTTATACTGTAAATACAAGCTGTTAAATAAAATTGTGTTTATTACACGATGGCACCCAAGGTACCTAAAGTGTTGAAAAGGATTTGATGGGGGAGAAGTTATTTTTCTTTGTAGAAAATTGTTTAATAAAAGGTCAAGGGCATAAAGCAAGAGTTCTTCATTTGAGTGTTTATTCTGAACAGTGGCAATCTAGAACATCATCCTGCAGAGGTCAGTGGACGTGAGGCTTTGACTGAGTTCCAGGTTGTTGGATCAGGAGTGGAGATGGGAGCTGAAATATTAGCCAGCCAGGATTTGTCTTGTCAAAGGTGAAAGTGGGAATGGATCAGTAGAGTCACACAGGGATGGGTATCCTTCTGGAGCGAAGTATTTTGGAAAGCCAAACAATGGTAAGGCATATACAGGCCCTGCAGACTGTTGCAAACAGAGGATCTTTGAAGTACAAGCCTGTATATCTTTATAAACTGCTGCAGAAGTGGAGATGATAGTGAAGTAGGCACTTGGGATGGTTCGCTTCATCAGCTGTAGAAAAGAATACCAGAGCAGGTACACAAACACAGCAGGTTCTGTAGACGCTGGAAATCAAGAGCAACCACACACAAAATGCTGGAGGAACTAATAAATCTAATAAATCAGCAGCTAATAAAGTGGCCTCTTGAGTGTATGTTCTTGGTCTTCGTCTGATGTAGCCTATCTATTTCAAGGTTCAACATGTTGTACATTCAGAGATGCTCTTTTGCACACCACTGTTGTAACACGTGGTTATTTGAGTTACTGTCAGTTTGACCCAGTCTGGCCATTCTCCTCTGACCTCTCTCATTAATGAGGCATTTTTTGCCTTCAGAAAGCTGTTCACTGAATTTTTTTTTTGTTTTTTTTGCACCATTCTCTGTAAACTTGAGAGACCATTGTGCATGAAAATCCCAGGAGATTAGCAGTTTCTGAGATAATCAAATCCCCCTGCCTGGCACCAACAATTATTCCAAGGTCAAAGTCACTTAGTTCACATTTCTTCCCCGTTTTGGTTTTTGGGCTGAATGACAACTTAGCCTCCTGGCCATGTCTGCATGCTTTTATGTATTGAATAGCTCGCACATGATTGGCTGTTTAGATATCTGTACTAACAATCGGACATGCAGGTGTATCTTATAAAGTGGCCACCATATACTGCCTTGAGATTCATTTTCTTACAGGCATTTATAATAGAAACAAAAAAAAATAGAATCAATGAAAGACTACAGCCAGACTGACAAACAACCAATGGACAAAAGAAAACAATCTGGGTAAATACAATAATAATAAATAAGTACATAAATAATACTTAGTAAAATAATATATAGTATTTACTGAACAGTACTTAATAAATAGTACATGAGAGGCATAGATGGAGCAGAGAGTTAAAAGGCTGGGAGTATCAAGAACTAGAGGGTATGGGCTTAAGGTGAAATGGAGCTGATTTAAAGATAACTGAGGGAGAGTGGTGTGAATTACCTCATGGGGTGCAGGAGGCAGAGACTCTGAAAACATTTGAGAAGCACTTTGACAAGCTCTTGACTCACTAAGGTGTAGCATGTTACCAACCAGATAGGGGTAAATGGGCAGCACTGACATGGGTGGGGTCTGAAGCGCCTGTTTCTGGCAGATCCTCAGTGCAGTGAGGCTCTGTAACACTTCACCAATGAGCAACTGTGCAATATCACTTCAGGCGTGGAGTTGATTTAACTTACTGGACCAGATGTGTCCAAGCCAAATCTCCCAGTGCCTGTGTCTTCTGGAGATAACACGCTGGGAAAACAAATAGAAACCACACCCTTGGAGCAGATACTTGTCCCAGTCGCTTGGTGTCGGTGCTTATGCCATCCACAAGCCTTCTCTTAACTCATTTCCAATTTTATTGATGTATCCTTTGTGCCTCCCTCATGTGCGTGTTCACCAACGGTATTCAGGGAGAAGGGAGTGTCAAAGCTTTCTGGAGTCTGCATTGCAAATGGTATGAAAATCCAACGTGTGCACTTGGTTACCATTCATATTTGCCTAAGGTACATGCTAGCTCAGGCATTTTTTTCATTAAAGCTAAAGGCAGCCTCACTAATCTCCATAGCCTCTGCCAATTCATTTTGAGAGGATTAGGATATAAAAACAAGGATGTAATGATGAGGCTTTGTAAAGTATTGGTCAGACTGCACTTGGAGTATCGTAAGCAGTTTGTGACTTCTTATCTAAGAAAGGATATGCAGGCATTGGAGATTGTCCAGAGGAGGATCATAAAATGATCCCAGGAATGCCAAGGAGAGCATGTTTCCTTTTGTGGGGGAATCTAGGACCAGAGGGCACAACCTCAGAATAGAAAGATGGCCATTTAGAACAGAGATGATAAAAAATTTCTTTAGCCAGGGGGCAGTGAATCTGTGAAATTGATTGCCACAGCTGCCGGGTCATTGGGCATATTTAAAGTGGAGGTTGATACGTTCTTGATTAATAAGGGGGAAAAGTCAGGAGAATGAATTTGAGAGGGATCATAAATCAGCCATGATGGAATGGCAGAGCAGACTCAGTGAGCTGAATAACCTAATCTGGCTCCTATCTCTTATGGTCTTATGGTCTAAATCAACAACCCTCTGGGATCTCTGTACTCTTCAGATTCTGGGCTCAGTGACACACCAATTTTCACCATCAGCCACCCGGTTCCCAGCTATCTTCCACAACCATTCTGTCTTCCTAAACATTATCTGTCTGACCATGCTCTTTATTTGCTGACACTCCCATGGCATTTTGTAGCTCCTTGTGCATGGCTGGATATCTACATGCAATTGTATTAAGTGGTTCAGCCACAGAAGATGGCTGCCCCCAAAATGGAGTCTTGGCAGATGGAGTTCAACTTGGAAAAGTGTGAGGTGATTCACTTTGCTAGGTTGAACTTGAAGGCAGAATACGGAGTTAATGGCAGGTTTCTTGGCAGTCTGGAATCTCTTCCATAGATCGCTCAAAGTTCCCATGCAAGTTGATAGGGTCGTTTAGAAGGCGTTTGGTGTATTGGCCTTCGTTAGTTGAAGTACTGAGTTCAAGAGCCACAAGATAATGTTGCACCTGTATAAAACCCTGGTTAGGCCATACTTGGAATATTGTGTTCAGTTCTTGTAGTCTCATTAAAGGAAGGATTGGATGATTTAGGGAAGGTGCAGAGGAGATTTATCAGCATGTTGCCTGGATTAGAGAGCATGCCTTATCAGGAAAGCTTCAGTGAGCTAGGGCTTTTCTCTTTGGAGTGAAGGAGGATGCAAGGTGATTTAATAGAGGTGTACTAGATGATAAGAGGCATAGATAGAGTGGACACAGCGACAGGAATCAAAATTCTCAGGATAGGAAAGAAAGGTAGAAAGATTCCACTATCTTATTAGGTTTGTAGAAAGGTGGTAACAACCTGTTCCGAATGTATAGCAGCAGACAAAATGGGAGATTTGGAGAGATGTTCTGACATCTGAAACTCAGGGAAGTTGGAGGGCTTGTAACCAAAGTATTAAAGAGATAAGATTAGCTTTGTTTGTCACATGTACATCAAAAAATCAAAACATACAGTGAAATGTGTATTGTTGTAGATTTGCATCAAATCAAGAACAATGCCAGTATCCCTAGTCAATCCATATATTTCATTCGTGAATCATTTTAGTAAATCTCTTATGCACCTTTTCCAAACGTTTGCTTGTGAAGTGAATCCAGTAAAGACTTGTAAAAATTATGCAGAGGGGAAATAATCCCAAGGTCATGGGTAGGTTCGGATAGTGGGTTGGAACAAATTGAACATGGGTCTGCTGGATGCCAAATCTGCATGGGTGGATGAGTGGGTGGGAGCGAAGAGCAGGGCTTGTTTTGCTGTTGTTGCTTTATCGATTGTTTTCTGCTTTAGTGTGTTCTATGTTGTTCTGCTGAGCAGGTGAAGTTGGCACCAGAGTGTGTCGTGGTACTTGTGAGCTGCCCCCAGCACATCTTTGGGTGTGTTGGTTATTAATGCAAACAATGCATTTCACTGAATGTCTTGCTGTACACATTATAAATAAATCTGAATTGTATATCTTGAACTGCTCAGTGTGAGAACCTCCAGACAGGAGATGGAAGACAGAGTAGCCTTCAGGGATGTGAATCAGTTCTGAATGTGAATGACTTCTAAGTGTGAATTATAGTTTTGTGAATGGGTTTGGAATGTGCATTTTTACATCCTCCTATTCAGAATGAACTGAGGATTTTTTTTAGTTTAATTGGTTGCTATTTCTCTTGAGTTTTGTATCTACTTGTTCTTGTTAAGTCACTTACCTAACAGTAAATGTAATGAACCCATAGAGACATTAACAGTATTGATGTGTATTTTTTTATACACTTAGTTGGTTGTGGAGATGAGGAATCATACAGACATCCAGCTTGGAAACAGGCCCTTCAGCCCAACTGGTCCATGTTAACCACTACTCCTATTTAAGCTCGTCCCATTTGCCCGTAATTGGTCCATATCCAGAATCGGAATCAGAATCAGGTTTATTATCACCGGCACATGCCGTGACATTTGTTAACTTAGCAGAAGCAGTTCTATGCTATACATAATACAGAAGAGGAAAAAGAATAAAAATAACAGTAATAAATAAATAATAAATCAATTACAGAATACATATAATGAATAGATTAAACATCATGCAAAAACAGAAATAATATATATTAAATAAGTGAGGTAGTGTCCACAGGATCAATGTCCATTTAGGAATTGGATGACAGAGGGGAAGAAGCTGTTCCTGAATTGCTGAGTGTGTGCCTTTGGTTTCTGTACCTCCTACCTGATGGTAACAGTGAGAAAAGGACATGCCCTGGGTGCTGGGAATCCTTAATAATGGATGCTGCCTTTCTGAGACACCACTCCTTGAAGATATTCTGGGTGCTTTGTAGGCTAGTACCACGATGGAGCTGACTAAATTTACGACCCTCTGCAACTTCTTTTGGTCCTGTGCAGTAGCCCTCCCTCCCCCATACCATCCATTGGAGCCATTCATATTATGTACCTATCCAAATGTGTTTCGAATGATGGTTAAGTACCTGCGTCAACCACTTCCTCTGGCAGCTCATTCTATACACGAACAACCCTCCGGTATAAAGATTGTTCCTCAGGTTCTTCAGTCCTCTTTATGATGAAGGATCTCATCCCAAAATGTCGACTGATTATTTTTTTTCCATCGAGGCTGGACCTGCTGAGTTCCGCCAGCATTCTGTGTGTGTTCATTGTTGTCTGTGTTGTGGTTTCACGTTCCTGTTCTGCTGGAAGGACAGCTCCATAGTTGGGTCTATTGAAAACCAGTGGGTAAGATACACAGATTATAGATAATAAAGGTCCTGGGGTGTGAACCTGTAATTATTTTAATTTTTAATTAAGCATTAATGGACCAGGAGAGTGGAGTGAGTAATAAACAAGGAGACCAAGCTCAAGGGATGATGACACAGGTTGAACCTTTCAATAAAGTGCTGTGTTTAATTATATGCTTCTGCGTGACCACAGTTTCTTTATTTCATTTTCATAATTTACAGAGGAAGAAGACTGAAGTGAAGGCATTCGAGGGTTTGAAACAAAAGAATTTGAAGGACGGTTAACCTCTGAGCCTGTACTCACTGGAGCTTAGAAGAATGAAGGGAGATTTCATTGAAACCTTTCGAACATTGAAAGGCCTGGATAGAGTGGATGTAGAGAGGATGTGTCCAATAGTGGGGAGTCTAGGATCAGAGGGCACAGTCTCAGAATACAAGGACATCCCTTTAGAACAGAGAGGAGGTGCAAATGCTTTAGCAGAGGGTGGAGAATCTGTGGAATTCATTGCCACAGATGGCTGTGGAGTCCAAGAAATTGGGTATACAGCAATTAAAGCAGAAGTTGATAGGTCCTTGATCAGCAGGGCATCAAAAGTTATGGGGAGAAGGCAGGAGAGTGGAGTTGATATGGATAATAAATCAGCCTTAAAGGAATGACAGAACAAATTTTATGGGCTGAATGCCCTAATTCTGCTCCTATTCTTATGGTCTTGTGTCTGAGGTTACCGCTGGGTCTGGGTCAGCATAGACAATTTTTTGATATAAAAATAGTGCGCTATGTAGGAGGGAAGGGTTTGACTGATCTTACAGTAGGCTAAAAGGTCAGCACAACATCATCGGCTGAACGGCTTTTGCTATGCTGTACTGTCCTATGTTCCATGAAATGGTTCTGTCGAAATATCCTGTAAGTGGTGGTGAGGTTGGGGGTGGTTTGCAGGAATGGGAATGCTTCTGTGGGATTATTGGTACCTCTTTGGGAATGGAAAAGTCTCGGTGGAGTTGGAGGTATCTCTGAGGAGATGAGGAAGATCAGTGAGACGGAGTATTTCTGTGGATGTAGGTATCGCTTTGGGGATAGAGGAGTCTCACAGAATTTTGGCAATCTTTGTGGGTGTGGAGGTGTATGCAGAGGCTCGGAATATTTCTGTGGGCTTATAGATATCTCCCTGGAGATGTTGAGAGAGAGGAGTTCCTCTGCAGTTAGAACAATGTCCTTGGGAATGGGATAACGTGTGGTTGGAGCAGCACTTGTCAGGATGGAGGAGTCTCATTAGAGATGGGAAATAGTTGTGGGTTGGAAGTGTGCACCGTGGATAGAGATGCAGTACTTCTGTGGGCTTGCAGATGGTAGAATGAGCTGACAGGGTTCTCACTGGGGTTAGAGAAAACTCTCTGTGGATGAGATATCTCAGAAGGCACTTGGAGTGTTTCTGGAGTTGGATCAATCTTTTGTGGGGATGGAGAAGTATTCCTTCAGGCTGTAGGTACTTTTCAAGAGTGAGAGGAGTCCCACTGCAGTTGGAGACATCTGATGCCTAATATCAGAAGCAATATTGCTGAGTTAAAATAAAATTCATGGCTTTGAGTAACCATAAGGCCATAGAGCATCGGAGCAGAATTAGGCCATTCGGTCCATCAGGTCTGCTCCAATATTCCATTATTATCCCTTTCAGCACCATTCTCCTGCCTTCTCCCTGTAACCATTGACAGCCTTGGTAATCACGAGCCTATCAACTTCTGCTCTAAATGTACCGAAAGCGTGACCTTGGCAGTCATGTGAGGCAATGAATTTGAAAGATTCACCACCCTCTGGCTAAAAAAAGTTCCTTCCCATCTCTGTTGTAAAGGGACATCCTACCATTCTGAGGCAGTGCCCTCTGGTCCTTCCCTCCCCTGCTATAGGAAACATCCTCTCCATGTCCACTCTCTCTAGGGTTTTCAATATTCAATAGGTTTCAATGAGATTACCACTCATTCATCTAAACTCCAGTGAGTACGTGCCCAGTGCCATCAACTGCTCCTCATAGTTAACCATTTCATTCCTGGGATCATTCTTGTGAACTTCCTCTGTGCTCTCTCTAATGCCAGATAAAGGGTCTAAAACTGCTTACAATACTCAAGACTAGTCTGACCAATGGCTAAAAAGCCTTAGCATTGCATCCTTGCCTTTTAGATTCTATGATATAATCAAGTTCCTTGGTGTTAGAATGCTACTGGGCCATACTGTGAAACAAGCTAAATGTTGCAACATAGAAAGCACAAAAGTTGTGTAAAGACTGACAAATTGTTTATGGAGATAGAACTGCTGATTAAATGTTTCAAATAACTTCAGATTTTTTTTTTTGCATTGTAAGGAAAAACAGAAGCAACAGTTTGCATTCACTTAGTCACTTTAATATCGTCGACCATCCCAGAGCGAATCACAGAAGTATTATCAAATGCAGTTTGGCACCAAGCCACTTAAAGGAATTGAAGGCTGGTGATCATACAAGAAAGGAGTTTGTTTTTTTTATTTAGAGATTCGGCACAGTAACAGGCCTCTCTGGTCCATTGAGCCCATGTGACTAATTAAATTTCTAACCAGTCTGTCTCCAGAACGTGGGAAGAAACCAGAGCACCCAGAGGAAATCAACACAGTCACAGAGGGAATGTAGGGCAGTGGGATTGAATCCGCTGATAGTGCTGGTAGTGTGATAGCAGTATGATAACCGCTACACCACCAAGAAGTGATTAAAGTTTTGGGGAAATCTATTCAGCTGCAATGATGTCACCAAACCTTCATCTCCACCACTGGCAACATGAAAGAATTCAGGGATCTTCAGCGGGCCAGATTGGGAAAGGCAGAGATATCAGGGAGGATCGGATGGGTTGAGGGGTCTAGGAGGTAGAAGATGCAGCCCGGCCAGAGTTAGGCCAGACCTGGTTAGAAAATCACTGCTGGGAACTAGAAGTGAGCTAGCTCACTGTACAGGAATGGTAATCCTCTACACTCTGACATCATGACAGCAAGTGATGGGATAATCTGAACGAAGACTTTAAAGTTCAAAGTAAATTTTATTACCGAAGTATGGATATGTTACCATATACTACCTTGTGAACCAGATCCACTGCTATGGGTAAATAGCTCCACAGCCTTGTAGGCTGCCTTGGGAGAGATGAAGGCTTAGGCAGGAAATCCAGAGTGGAGCCCCTAAGGCAGCTGGATGTCACTGAACATCCTTCCGGTAGCTCCTACGGCCAAGCTGGTGCCAAACATATTGCTTTCCTTTAGACTGTACTGGTGAAGGCGAGAGGGGTATCTTGATGACTGGGCATGTCAGGATCTCCATATCTTCCACCCAGGCTTGTGCCCTGGAGAGGTCACTCCAGTGCTGCTTCTCCATTGTCCTTTGAAACAGACGGATGCCATCATGATTATCATCATCATCATCATCACTACCTTGAGATTCATTTTCTTTCAGGTATTTAGAGGAAAAAAAGAAATTTTATGAAAAAACTATACATAGGACTGATAAAACAACTGCTGTTCAAAAGAAGACAAACTTTACAAGTAAAAGTAATACTGAGATCATGAGTTTTAAACAGTCCATGAAAGTGAGTCTGAAGGTCCTAGAATCAGTTCAGAGTTGAGTGAGAGGTGTTATCCCAGCCAGATCAGGAGCCTGATGGTTGGAGGGTAATAATCTTGCCTGGTGCTCTACCTGATGTTCTACCCCATTTGGAGTATTTTGAGCAGCCTTAGGCCCCTTATTTAAGGAAAGATGTGTTAGTCTTGGAGAGGGTCCAGAGGAGGTTCATATAAATAATCCTTAGGATGAAAGGGTTAATTTATAAGAAGCTTTGGGGCTGTACTTGCTGGAGTTTAGAAAAATGATGTGTGTGTGCAGAGTGGGTAGACTCACAGAAATCTATCAAATATTGAAAGGTCTTGATAGAGTAGACATGGAGAGGATGTTTCCAATATTGGGAGAGTCTAGGACCAGAAGGCACAGCCTCAGGATACAAGAATGCCCCTTTAGGACAGAGATGAGGAAAAACCTTTTTAGCCAGAGAATGCTGAATCTGTGGAATCCATTGCCACAGATGACTGTGGAGACGAAGATTAGGTATATTTGAAGTGGAGGTTGATCGTTTCTTGATTAGCAAGGGTGTCAAATATTGTGGGGAGAAGGTAGGAAAGTGGGTTGAGAGAGATAATAAATCAGCAATTATGGAATGACAGAGCAGATTCAATGGGACAAATAGCTTAATTCTGCTTCTATGCCTTATGGTCTAAAAAGACTTTTGTGCTGTGTCCTGAGGGGACTATTTATTTCCTAATGGACTTAATTAAACCAGACAATTGGATCATTATGACAAACATTTCTGTAGGTTTTGTGGAGTGTAAACTGATTTAAGAATGGTCTATGTTGCAAAGTACAAAGTGATCCCATTTGGAGCAAACACAAGAGATTCTGCAGATGCTGGAAATCCAGAGCAACACACACACAAAATGCTGCAGAAACTCAGTAGGTCATGTAACATCAGTGGAGGGGAATAAACAGTTGAAGTTCTGGCCCAGGACCCTTCAGCTGAACTGGAAAGGAAGGGGGAAGAGGTCAGAATAGGAAGGTGGGAGGGATGGAGAGGAAGGAGTACAATCTGGCGGGTCTGTAATCGTTCTGCTCAGGATTGGTGAAGCCAGATGAGGGGGAAGGAGGGTGAGTAGAGGAGGGGAAATGAAGTGAGAAGCTGGAAGGTAATAGATGGAAGAGGTAAAGAGCTGAAGAAGGAATCTGATAGGAGAAGGCAGTGGACCATGGGAGAAAGGGAAAGAGGAGGGGCATCAGACAGATGAGATGAAGATAAGGGGTAAGAGGGGAACCAGCATGGGGAATGGTAAAAAAAGAAGGGGAAAGGTAGAGAAATCGATGTTCATGCTGTCAGGTTGGAGGCAACCCAGATGGAATATGTAGTCTAGCTCCTGCAATCAGTGTAGCTTCATCATGGCAGTAGAGATAGGATCAGTGAATGGGAATAGGTATGTGGAGTATTATGTGCAAATTTGGAGCTTGTCCAATTTGGCTTGATTTTGTAAACTGTAGCATTTGACTGGAGAGAGGTTGTAGGTCTCTAGGACACTGGGTTCAAGAATCGGTGAGAATAGAGTTTGACGCATAGTATTCGGTGATCAGTGAGTCCTGGGATCAGTTCCGAGGCCTGAGGATCGATTGGAAATCTGGAAGTTGAGTTCCATTGGCCTGAGCCCCAAGTCTGCAAATCTCGTGAGTGTGTTGGGGAAGTTGGAAGCCCAATGTCTTTGAGTCCAGATCTAAGTCCATTGGAGGCTGGAGGCCTAAGATGGCCTGTCCTGCGGTTGGAGGATTGTGTATGTGCATGGGTATGTGGTATGTGGTACAGAGTTTGGTTTGCTTGTTGTGTTTCCATGTTGTTCTGCGATATTGGTGCCGGAATGAGTGGTAACGCTGTTGGCTGCCTCCAGCACATTCTTGGTTGGTAAAGCAAACAACGAATTTCAATGTACACATGATAAGTAAGTTTGAATCTTGAAACTTGAGAGATCTGGTTGTCCACACTGCAGACAGGTAATGAAGAAATGCTCAATGAAGTTTATTCTTTGATTCCATACTAAAATGGGACTGTTATCACATTCAGTGGTCTTGGCAGGTTGGCTGGCTGTGGAGAGGATAATTTTTCACGTGGGGTACCTGGAATTGGGGGTTACTATTTAAACAATAAGGAGAATCATCTGTCCACTCAGTATAGTAATGAGATGATTCTGATGTATATCTCTCAGAGCCCTGGATTTCTAGAATTCTCTTTCCCAATAGAGAGCTTATGAACATGTCTGAGACAGAACCTGGTGGATACCTGACAGCCAGGGGGTGGGCAGTTTCTGTAGATTGATGAGAATGTGGTCAAGTGAGGCCTTCCTTGACCTTATTCAATGTTGGACTGGGGTCAAGGGGCTGAACAGCCTACCCCTGCTCCAAATTCCTTGCTTGTGTGTTTGTGTCAGGTGAACTGTGTGGAAAATGACACTGAGCTTTTGGAAAGAGACAGCATCTTTAGCAAAGAGAATGGAAGATCAGACATCTCTGTATGTGTTTAGTCACTTTAAGGAAAGTGACCACGAGTCTGTTGCACCTAAAGTGATGGTGCCTATGTGCGTGTGTCTATGAGAGTGAGTCGGTATCTATGAGAGAATGTGATCAATTTTGTGTCTATGTATATGTATGTGGGTGTTGCCTGTAATTGCATGCGTGCTTTTCTATGTGTCTGCCTGTAATTTGTGTGTGGAAGGATGTCTGTCTATCTGTTTGTGCAGCTCTTTGTGTGAGTCTCTGCATCTATGTGTGTGTGTGTGACAATAATATTTCTACTACAACCAGAAGGGACGTGTTTCTGGAGGACAGGGGCAAGGTAACAGGCGGTGACGGGATATCAGAAATCGATAATTCCAAGTAATTGGTTCTCACTTCTGCCGACTCCTCTTCCTTTCTCCGGACCGTAACAGTTCAGGAGATTCAGTGAGTGAAATGATCTCCGTTCCAAATTACCCCACATGACATCCTCTTTGTTTGCTATTTCATGAACCAGTTCAAAATCAATGCCTTGATACTTGGGTTGACCTGGACCTAATGTTAGGATTTTGGCACTGATTCCTAACGACTGTAGTTCACTGTAGAAGTTTTAATGTATTTGATATGGAGTGGTGAACGCAGGTATTAATTATTACTAAATAAGATTTCCTTGCACATCCCGACATGTTGTTATACCTACAGAGAATCTCAGCTGGGTGCTACTTACTTGCTACACCTAGTTAGTCCGAATTGTTTTATACCAGTCAGGATTTCTTGAACAGGGCAGTTGCCAATACAGACTGTAGATGCAAAATCATTTTGCATTTATATATGGACAAAAGGATCTGTGCCTGCTGTACGCTTGTGTGTTGGACTACTGTGTAGAATGTGCGTTTGTTTACATCAGTATAGTGAGGTAGGGCGGGATCCTATGTTAAAACAGAGGCAGAGAAACAGAGTTAAACATTCTCTCTCACACACATATCGGTGTAAAAACTGACGTCTGTGCAGGAGTTCCGTGGAGTAGGGTGTGGGATTTGGCCTCGAATCCTCAGACCGGGTGTTTGGGAGAGACTGCAAAGGGCGAAAGGAACGATGTCAGAGTGGGTAGTGGCTCGGGGGCGGGGGGAATAAAGAAAATTGCCCCTGGAATACGGTCCAATAGGCCGAGGGATCTAATGAAAGGCAGTTGGAAAATAGGTATTTCCCATGACTGTGTGAGCGGGAACGGCGAGGTGGTGGGGACGAATGGGAAGGAATGGGTGCCAGTACACCTCTGAGATAAATGAGAATAATGCATGGAGAGAGTGGCTGATCTCACCTCTAACCGGGAGTAGGAAGACACCGTGTGTAAGAGGGGTTAAACTCACCCACTTTTGTTACACAGACACAGAACTGGTGGTCTGTGCTATCAGTGTGAGATATATTGTTTAATATACTGGGTTGGTCACTTCAATCAATCATTGGGTAATTAAATGCGCGCGCTTAGACTGCAGGCTCCTCTCGAAAGCAGTTGCTATTGAGTCTGGGCGGTCCTAGTGTCGAGTCCCTTCTCCCCATTCTACCTCAGTTCTTTCTCGGGCACCTACCCTCATCTCCACCCTCCCGCTACAAAGTGACTCGAGCACTCCCACTAAGCGTCTTACTCAGTGTGCTCAAACCCTGATGTCCCCCACACCCCAATCCCCCGTTCCTTTTCCCCGCCGTCCACTCCGCACGCATGGTTCCCTGAATGTCCGTAGCTGGTTGAGTGGACGGCGTCTCCCGTGAACCGAGTCTCAGCCGGTGGCGGGTCTCCTGTTTACCCCGTGAGCCCCAAGTGGTTCCTTGAAAGATCCCGGCCCTCCCGCAGATGGTGCGCCTGGATCACGCCATTATACTCGCGAACATAATTAGTTGTTCAAGGCGGACGTCTCAGAAGTGTGTTTTATAGAATATTATTATAGATGTGGTGGTGGTGGTGTGTGTGGGGGGGGGCGGGGGCGGGAGAGCAGATAATTGCGTTCGGGAGTGAATGGTTAACGGATCCATGTATCACGGCCTCCCTCCCAAATTCAGCAACTTTTCAGACTCTCGTTGAGAAGCGACGTCTGGATCTTCTACAAGCTAAAAGCAGAGGCCGGCCAACGGGACGGAGGGAAAGGGAGGGAGCGGAGCCCGTTCCGAGCAGAGTGCAGAGAGGACATCACTGCAAGCTACTTGGAATGGAAGCTGATTTTACTCCACCACTGCCTCCCCGCGCTTTTCCCCCTCCCTGTGATATATGTTAACTGATGAAGTAGAGCGACGGCCTCTTTTCCTATCTCGGACGCCGATGGCCTCCAATTTAAAATCAATTTAAACCTCAAGTTAAAATTGAAAGCAGAACTAAAACGACATCATGATCACTATACAAAAAGTGGAACTTAAAATTACAGTTGTTCTGAACACCGAGAGGCAGATTGAGTGAGCGCGTAGGAGGCGAGGTGTGTCGCTTGTGTCGGCGCAGTGTTGGTTTAACTTGAGAGCGCTGGGTAACACGGGTGAGGACGATCTGCAAAAATAAAAGTGCTGAAATATATTCCACGCGAATTGGCTCTTTGCCTTAAGAAAGCAGGGACAAAGTGATCGAGCTTGTGGGGAGAGAATCTCCTCCGATTCCTCCTTCCTCCCCCCCCCCATTGTTCGCAGTTTCCCCGGGGTTCAGGGATGACCGCCGTACCTGCCACAAACCAAGTGCCGTGACCGCATTCGGCTATTCCTGGGCCGAGATCTACCTTTGCCTCAAATTTAATTGCGGGGTATGAAGCACTTCCGGAATCGCGAGAACACGGGGGCTACCACCGGCAGAATATTTATTCTATAATAACCCGGCAGACTGCAACTTGTAACTTACACCAGTACTTTGTCCTATATAGTTCTGGTTTGTATTTAATATCTTGCCTCTTCTGTGTTATCTCCTCGCCCCGTTTCATTGGTAGCAGAACTATATAGAGTGCTTACAGAAGCAAGTGGTTCTGTTCATTCAGAATGTGTGATGTATAATATCTGTGTATGTACGTGTGTGGTAAATGCAGACGCATGTGGCACGAATCCTCGTTTGCTTTCTCGGACCACCTTACTGGCAATCGGGCGTTTTGCTTGTTCTCCCACATCGACCCCCATCTCTCCCGGGGTACAGTGATCCCAGGCAGCACAGAAACCTACCGGTACAAAGCTGCACAATCCTGGGTAATTTTTCCCTCCATGATCTTTTCCCAACCAGGGCAGCCCCTTTCCTGGAATTAAGGACAACAGTGCCGCTAATAAATATGTACATACATATTTAAAATCTTCAGACTTTCATTAAGACCCACCCCCCATCAACCTCCCGCAGGGGTAAATGTGCACAAAACTCCAAGGGGGGGGGGTCTGAACGGCGAAATCATACCAGCCATTAATTGCCCAAATGTCCTTTACCGACCCAAGATCAAGCCCCTGCGTCTAAGTTACTTGAACGGCGCATTGATGCAAACCAATGCTGTATTAAGTTCTGAAAAGTATATATTTCCCAAACTGTTCACAACTAGTTAATGTTCAGCTTAATATAAACAGAACACGCTGAGAACTGCACACGTGGGCCCCAGTTTGATATATTTTAAGGGGAGTTATATTATTTAAGTTTACACATTCCTCGGCATACTTAGGCGTTGCTGAACGGGGTTTCTTCGATGTGTAGGCAAAAGCAAAAAAAAAAATGTAGGTTTTGATCAAAGTTAAAAGATATTGAGGGTGAATTGAAAGGCAGTCGTGTGAAATTAGATCGTGGCGTGAGAGGCACAGAATAGAGTCCTGCCCTCATCATGGGCGAGACATGGTTGTATGTTTGGGGGGGGGGGGGAGAGAACGCGGTAAATAGGGGGAAAAAAGAGAAGTGAACGGCAAAAGCACACTCTGGTTTCACAGAGGATTGTGTACTTGTTAACACCACAGGCCAAGGGCACCGCAGCCCAGCGCCGTACAGAGTAGACATTTACCGAACCCTTGCCAACCATATCTTGAAGCGCAAGAGGAAACTTTCTCTTTGAATTCTTGCCTCCGCTGCACCTTATTCATGTTATCGTCGTCTTTCCCTTAACACAAGTCTCCCCTTTAAAAAAAAAGTAATTCCAAAGGCGAATTTAAAACAAAAGAGTCGATTGAAAACACACTTGCGCGAACTTGAGTGGGGATTAAACCGTGTTTTTATTTTCATACAAAACTTGTAGCGCGTTGTTTCTCCTCTGATTTCTACCACTTCCCTCTCAGAAGATGCTGGCGGTGACCACTGTCTCCAATTCTAAAGAGAAACAATGTTTCAAAAGACTTTCAGAAATACAACACACACACACACACACACACACACACACACAAAGGAAAATATAGAAGTGAATCCTCTTCTTTGGAAATATTTTGCCCATGTACCTGTGTTTCGCTTCCGGACTTCTGGCTGCTTGTTTTACTATATTTTATATATTGTCTACCCACTCACCCACCCCGCCTTGCTAGAGTAGGTACCTCGCCTTCTCCCTGGGCTGACGCCAAAGGTTCAACCCCTCCAGAGTTTCAGATCTTGGCTAACCGTGACTGCTTTGTAAACGGAAACAAACTATTTACTTGGCTGATACACAGAGCGAACTCAACCAGGCAGCTGGTCGATACACACAAAGGGGCTCTTTCTAAACTCAAAGGATTCTTGCTAACTTTCTGTTTTAAAGGGTGAAAAAAATAAAGTAGTGATTTTTATCAGCTTTGTGGATTTTCCTTTCAGAACAATGCAAAATACCGTTTAGGAATTTATATAGAGTAGTAAATTCAAACAGTTTAAGTGGACCGGAGAGAAAGAGAGAGAGAGAGTAAAATAATTTATGTGAAATAACTGTAATGTATGCGGTGTACTTACAAATACCTTTACAATTCATTAGCGACAACATTTCTTGAAATTACTTCAACTTGATGTGTTCCCCCCCCCAAAAGCCAACAGTTAACTTATTAAACTGGTTGAATATATGCGCTTGTACAGTTGGAGATCGGTAATGCTGATTGACAAAGGAAGGACAATACTGCCTCGCTGCACAATGAAATGTGGCATCCTTTAATGGACTGAACATGGAAGTTATCCCTGCAAAAATTCTGTGTGTGTGTGTGTGTGTGTAAATGTGTTATTGCAAGTTTTGCATTAATCCTTAGTTGTGCATTATTGATTCATTTTCCCTCAACCCCCTGTATTTATGAAAGGGATATATGCTATTTCTGCAAGGGATGAAATAAAAACAGAAGAATTAACTAAATCTTTAAAGAGAATAGTCCTTTATACAAACTTGTGTTGCTGCTATAAAGTGGAAATTTTTATGGCATTTATACTCTATGTGTATATAGCCATGACAATAAACTTGAACTGGAACTTGAAATATCTGAATTAACTCTTTCAAAATATTTTACCTCTGATTTTCTTTTCCATTGCTGGTCTGTTGGAAACCTCAGTGAAACAGATTACTAGGTGCTGCGATATATATTTATGAAATTGATACAAACATTGGCAAGTGCCATGAATAATATTTTCACTTCAAAAATAAATTTGTACCAATGCCTTGCATCCCATGTACAATATAAGTAAAAATGGAATTCATATACATTGTTGTGTACATCCATGAAATGTACAATGGACAATACATGTATACATGCCTAGAAATGTTTTTATGTATATCCAATAAAAGTTGTAAAGCCCGATTGCCAGAAACACTCTGCAGGCCAGTCTGCATCTGTGGGAAAATAAACAGGGACAATGTTGCAGGCTGAAGACTTGTCAGAACTTTGAACTGAAATATTTAACTTGGTTTCACTGAACACAGGGCAGCCTGACCTGCCGAGTGTTTCCAGCATGTTCTAGTTTTGTTTTAAATTTCTAGCAACTGCAATTTTTCATTTTTTGATTTTCTTGTCTATTTAAATAAGATACATATGATATTTTTATTATAACTATATATATGCATTACATTTAAATGTGATATACCCATTTGGAAAACATGCAATGATGTTAATTTGTCTGCATGGCTGTGGTATTTTATTTTGTTTGAAGAGATGTTACTTTATTAATTCTACTCATTTACTATCAAAATCACATATATTTTTGTTACATCAGCAACAGTTTTCCATGGTGTTACTTATTCATTTCGAAATTAATTTTTTTTTAAAAAGCATCGAAGTAAATTAGAGTGCTTTAAATATGGAACTTGTTGGTAGGAGGGAAAATAATTTAAAAATTATTCCTAAAATACCGTGCAGCGGGTATCAGTCAGCTGCAGTATGGACAGTGGTAGACAATGTTGATCTATAAAGTATCTTGAGAAACATAGATGGACTTCATGCTAAGTGAAGACATGTATTTAAAAAATTACTTGAAGTTGTGTGCAAAGGCCTGGTAGATCAAGCTGAGGGATTTTCTCCCTATTATATTGCAGAATATTAAATGATTATTTTATAAGCAAATGGGGCCTTGTGCCAACATAAATACAGTCAAGGCCGCTTTGGGATTAAGTCTGATAAATTCACTGCAATGACTCCTTGCACCCTACGCCATGTGTAGACACACAGAATCAGACCACACTCGTGCATATGTGTCCTCTCATTTTACCTGTGCAGATTAAATTCTAAACTTTTTCAAAACCATTAGCCAACGCCAGTCAAAACAGCCTCACGTTATAAGTAAAATTAAAACCAATCTGCACCGGCATTCATACAGCTTTTCTGCTGTTCATATGCTTTTGGGTGCTCCAAGAGAAATTAAATTTAGAGGGATTGGAAATCTCCATTGGTTTTTGATCAGTGGGATGAAGCAACTGTTCAAGCCGTAAAGTGCCCATGAGAGGTACGGCGTTTCCTGAATCTTAATATCCTAATCCAGCAAGGAAAACAATGCATGCATGTGCACACACACATAAATGTGGACACACAATCACAAATACTACAATTTGTCTGTGATTTCAGATGTTTTATTTCCCTTGAATCGTCCCCTTGCACACAAAGAAATATTTTTTTTCATGATGGAGAGAGAAAAAAATATTCAACAATAAAACCTTCAGAAGAATTTGACTGGATTGAAGCAACATATGTTTTTCTTTTTAAAATCCAACTGCTCGTGGAATGAAATAAAGTTTTGTGGGATGACTGAGAGAGAGAGAGACAGGAGACAAGGAGCGTGTATACTGTCAATGTTGCCATATTTGTAAAATGACAGGTCTGTGTTTCAGCTACAACAGACTATTTTTTTTTAGGACCAAGTTTTAAATTGGCAGAATGTGAGGGGCATGTTAAAGCGAGAATGTAGCCAGTGTTGACCTACTTCTAGGTGGGGAGATAAGGTTGGCACAAGGCCTTGTGAATGTAGAGAGGAGCTTTGTAAAGAAGCTGGGGAAGTTGAATCATAGTTCGGAGTTTGCTGAACCTCGCAGCTTGGGGGAGGGCAAACGCTTTCACGTTATAGAAGACTTCCTATTTTTAAAAGCTGACTTTTTAAGACATTCTTTTTTAGGGAGATATTTTTATAAACAAAGTATGTTTAAAATACATGAACAAATTTTAATTTTGGTGCATGAGATGCACTATCGTATTTATGCCGTCAAACGCAAATGCTACCATTGCCTATTTAGTTTTTTGTGTGTGAGTGCTTACTTTTCCCGCTCCACCACACCCTCATCACCCTCAACCCTCCAATGTCTATTTAGGAGTGAGGGTATTTGTTTATTTTTACAAAAGAATCAAATTTAAATTGTTTGTTGGTTAATCTCGTTTGCCTATTATGGGCTGCAGCTGGTTAGGGTCTAGAGGAACTGAATGTGTTTTTAATGCTGTGAAATATCCCATTCTGCCACAGTGCAGAGTGGGCAGAAATGAAAAATTCATAAATGCTGGACTTTGCTTCTTCATTGCATACGGATAGTTGATTTTGATTTGGCAAATTGCGTGCTCTCTCCAACTGCACAGCCCTACTTAAGGAACGTCGATTGGCTGGCTGGTAGGCGTGACTTTGCCAAATAGGTGGGCCTTCTGTTGGCAAGAACTCAAGCAAATGGTTGGAGATTGTGTGGGGAAAGAGATCGAGCGAGCGAGAGAGAGAAGGGAGAGAGAGAAAGAGAGAGAGAGAGAGAGAGAGTGAGAGAGTGAGAGAGAGTGAGAGAGAGAGAGAGAGAGAAAGAAGGCTGCAATCCTCTCTGCCAGCACTTCATACTTGCTCCAAGCTCCAATACGGGAATCCATCCCTCCATTACTATGGTATCTCATTCCAAATAGGCCGGAAGAGACCTGCTTTCGGACGAACTTTCTTTTTTTGGCCAAGGCCATTTGTGCATGATTAAGTCCTGTTTTTTTAAATATATAAAGCCGTTTGCTGGAAGTGTCACATTTTGTGAGTGTGTGTATGTGTGTGAGACAGAGTATCCATTCGCCTTGTATTGAGTACAATCATTGATCGGCGAGCAGCACTCAATTTAATGAGAGTTCGAAATGGTAACTATATAAAAAACATGCCAGAGCAGATGCAATGGTATTGAATTTTACCACTGTGTGTTCATGTCTGTATGTGTGTGTGCGCGCGTGTGTGTATGTGTGTATGCGTGTGTGTGCGCACGCACTAATTTTTTGAAGCCATAGTGTTTTATTTTTGCTTTTTTTTCTTGCTCATCTTCTCAATGGTTTCCTAGGTATTGATTGGTTTCTTTCCTTTGTCTCCTTCTCTTCCACCGCCTCCCCTCCACCCTCCTCTCTTGCTAACAGGATGAATTTCATCCGTTCATCGAAGCCCTTCTCCCTCATGTCCGAGCATTCTCGTACACATGGTTTAACCTGCAGGCTCGTAAGCGCAAGTACTTCAAGAAACATGAGAAGCGTATGTCTAAGGATGAGGAGAGGGTGGTCAAGGACGAACTCCTGGGAGAAAAGCCTGAAATCAAGCAGAAATGGGCGTCCCGTCTCCTGGCGAAACTGCGGAAAGATATCCGGCCTGAATTCCGGGAAGATTTCGTGCTGACCATCACAGGCAAGAAAGCTCCATGCTGCGTCCTTTCCAATCCCGACCAGAAGGGCAAAATCCGTCGGATCGATTGCTTGAGGCAGGCAGACAAGGTCTGGAGGTTGGACCTGGTCATGGTCATACTGTTCAAAGGGACTCCTTTAGAAAGTACTGATGGTGAACGGCTGGTGAAGTCACCTCAGTGCAGTAACCAAGGCCTGTGCGTTCAGCCACACCACATTGGAGTTTCTGTAAAGGAACTTGACTTATATTTGGCCTATTTTGTACACAACCCAGGTAAGTTGCCCATTTGCTTCAGTTGTTTACATCTTCTCATTCTGAATGTGCACCCTTGTTTGTATTTGGTCAATTTGTGGAACAATTATGCCATGTTTGGACAATTTCCACTTAAAACCTTTCCAATGAGCAGAGCAAAGTCTTGCCTAACACAGAATTAAAGGGGAAATATGCGCCAATGAAAAAGACAATTATTTTTGTTAAAAATGAATTGAAGTATTAAAATGCCCATTTCCATTCTGACCATTAACCTATTACAAGGTTCATTTTAGTGAAAACACAGTTTAAATTTTTTCAGTAAAGTGTGCCATGCTCGGCATATAAATTTTTCAGGGAAATATTGCATTAACAATAAATTAAATTGTTTTCAATGAATATCATTCGTCATGATGTCAATTGCCAAATGCTGAGGGAACTCAAATTTTAATTGAATGAAATTTATCCAGTCATAAACCATTACAGTGAGTGTACAAATGTGAGTTCATTTAAAATCCCACGTAGAATAAAAAATTTCCTTAATTAAAACATTACAAATTTTATTTTCTCCTCCTTAAACAGTGCATGTCTGCAGTTTGAATTATTCCTGATTTTTCTTTTTTAAAAAAATCTAGTCTAAGCTAGTAGCTTCATGCACTGGAAGATTTGAAGGTGAAGGAATAGAACTAAAAAAAAAATTATAATTAAATTAATAGTAGAGGGCCCTCGAGCTCTATTTATCTGTTCCTGCAAAGTGACAATGTGCTATCTTTCCTTTGGTTTATTTTCCCACTTTGCACAAGGAAAGCCGGCCTCTTGATTTATCATATCTCAGCCTTCGGTGCTGCTCACCCCGTTGTGTTTCAGGGTGTCGGACACCAGCCGCCTGCTCCGAGTTGGGCTTTGACCCACGGCCTTTGTGACAAAGGCAGAGCGAGAGAGTGACTGAGCCAAAGCTCCGCAAGCAGAGGCTGCTTGAATTGAGCCAATTTTTACTTGCAACAACTTGTTTGGAGTATGAATGCCATGTGTTGTCAGTAAATGCTCGGACTCGGAGATTCCGATATCCCTGCTCACAATCTCAATTGAAATCTCTTGCTGCAAAGAGAAATTGGAAGTGTATCTGGTAATGTTGTGACCACAGGCTACTGAATGTTATGAAGTGTGTATCATTGCGATAGAAATAAGTGAATGTTTGATTTGCACTCCATAATGACGTGTGCTTTGTCCAGCTACGTGCTACTCCTAATCCTAGTAGCAATATAAACATTGTGTTTCCTAGTCTTTTAGTGCACTGGTTCACTTTCACTGGGCACTTTTAGTGGTGCTGTTATGTAAAAGGGCCGCACCTTTTTGTACACATGAATTGAAAGAAAAATCAGAGAATTAGCTGCACAAATGAAAATTATTATTAGAATTGATCATCCTACTTTCTCAGTGTGAATTATAGTATATATCTGCGGCAGAGCTGTGAAGTAGATGTGTTAAAATTTGCAAGGTGATTGGGTATTATATGTGAAGGCATTGCACTTGAACCTTCTTCTTTTTGCTTGAGTGAGGCTCCAAAGGTTGGGGGCTTTTAAGAGCAATGAGAGATATTGTCACTCTGCATAGGGATCACATATAGGGAGTGCGGAGTTATTCGCAGCACCGGCTCCCAAGACAGAATCAAGTAACACTGGTAAGTAACTCTTAACTCTCCCTCTACAGCCCAGCACACTGCTATCCTGTTGCGGGGTTGGGAATGGAGTAGCTGGAACCAGACAGGGACACAAATCGTAGGGCTGAAATTTGTCAGTGCCAAGTCTCACTTGACTGTACAATTTCATGCCATTTAATACAGGCACAGCTAAAATACAATCTTCAAGTTAAGGAGTAAAATTTTTACTTACTGTCCTCAAAGAAGTGTGCAACATATTTTATTGACAAAGCAAATACTGCTTGTTAGAAATGTGGTTCAATGCAATAGCTTTGGTTGTGTTCTTTGCAACAGATGTCCTACTAATAAGCTTGAATTGTAACAGAGAAGTAGAGAAACAAGGGGGGAAAAAGACTTTTTTGTGTGTGTGTCTCTTTCTCTCTCTCTCTCTTTCTCTCTTCATTGGCAATCTGTCAGGACACGGACACAGCAGCCTAAAACAATCAGCCTACAACAATGAAAAGCGGGGAAAAACATTCCATTTTTATTTGGCCCCACCTGGGGAGACGGCGCTAACAATTGTTTTTGCCCACAATGCCACCTTGTCCAGAAATGATGTTTCATCCTCCGAACAGTCCACTATTCCTTCTGTTTCATGAACCTGATTTTTATCTCTGTAAGTCTTTGAAATTAGGCATTCACTTTTAAAACAATAGCAAAATAATTCAGGTGTATGTAATAGTGTTGATCAGTTGAAAAACCTTTAAAGTATTTAATCGTTACTTTCTCCGTACATTTGTTATGAATTTATGTATCTGAGATATGTGAGACAAAAGTCGTGTTTGCCTGTTGATATCTGTGTATGTCATTGAATGAAATATGCCTATAAAGCAGCTTCTTAGCTTATTCCATCCCGCCATTTTCACCCCACCAAAGCGGTTGCTAAGATGGCGTGAGGTTCTGTCCTCTCCATGTAATGGACATAATAGAGCTGATAGCAGGGTTTAAAGAAAGTCCATCTAAGAGTACATTTTTTGTTAGTTCTCTTTTAGCTCTGTCCTTCTAAGTCACATGTATCTTACATAATGCCAGCCAGCTGCTTTTTTGAAGCCCGATTTGTTCGTCGTGATTTTATTTGTACAGGGCAAGAGATGAGATCTTATCGTCAACACCCTATACTTGTTATGGTGTCATTGTGTTTTTGTAGTGGGATGACATCTCCTTTTTTCTTGACATTGACAGAGCAGGTGGCAGAGCCTCCAGTGACCCAAGTTCAATCCTGGCCATTGGTGTTGTCTGTGCGGGGGCTTTTCTTCATTCTCCTTGTGACCCGCGTAGGTTTTCCCCGGATGGTCTGGTTTCTCTGGTATCTCAAAGGCATGCAGTTTGGGAAATTGACTAGCTATTGTAGAATGGCCAGAGCGTGTGGGTATATGGGACTGGGGGAAGGAGCTGAAGCGGGGAGAATAAGATAGCGTTGGTATCGGGTGTGGACTGAACGGGTGAAGGGGCTGTTTCTGTGTTGTGGGACTCAATAACAGACTAATCTCTGACATGTCTGTCTCTCTTCACTAGGATAAGTGGCTTATTGCTAGGTCAATCAATATTTCCTTCGATTTTTTTTCTTGCACTGGGCTTGTGCAGTCTAGTCACATCATTAGATGAACAAATGATATTGGCAAAAGTATTAACCTGTACTGTACGTCTAAAAAAACCAAGAAAATCTTGTGTGAACATTGTGCTTTAAGGCTCAACCTGTTGTGGGTAAAAGTAAATTATTTTCCAGGTCAGGGTTGCCAAGCAGACAAATGGAAATAAAAAAATTAACCTACACACAATAGTCAACAAAAATTAAAACTCAGCAACACTGTGGTTCAGAGACAAAACTACACTCCTGAAAGTGTTAACATAATGACTTCAAAACCAGCACCTTGTCAAGAGTGTTTGAGCAAAGGGTTAAGCAGTGAAATTTGGAAATACTGTTAGAGCCAATGGATGATAAAGATAATTTGCAACTTAAGGTCGAGTTTCTCCTGTGGAAAAACTAGGAGGGTATTATTGGTTCCTCATCCCCACAAGAAATTATGATCGACTCTTCTGTTTCTCAGCACAGGTCTGGTGCAGACCTGACCTGTAGCAGGGGCAAGGGGTGCCAAGGCTTGACAGTGCAGGTTGAAGTAAACGGCCGTATGAGTTAGCTGCTTGTCAATGCTGTTTCTGCCAATGCCTTGTTGCACATCTTGATTTGTGGTCTTTATACATAGTAGTTCATTGCCAGCCGGTTTTGATGTCTCATGACCCATCGCTATGAGACCCTTCAAGCTGAGGGGCATATTGGCCTCTTCAAGGTTGGAACGTCTATGTATACGAAAAGCAAAAAAACCTCATCATTAAATAAATTAAGAGCTAAAAAAGCTTTTCTATTTATTTAAATATTTGATTTCCCACTTTTATATACCCAAATTCAATTTAATTTATATATATAAAACCATTAGTATATATTTATAATATCATTCTACTGATAAATAAATATGTTAGATATCGGTGCAGGATAGGAAATCCTTCAGAGACTGTGGTTGTGATGTAGTGCTCAGGAGGAGAATGGGCGTGCTTGGGTTTATCAAAGCTGAGGATGAGCCATGTTCTGAGTCCCTCTCCCAACGTATCACCCTTGCTCAAGATGTCGGATGTTGAAGAGACGTGGCTGCACTCCCTCAAGCTCGATAGTGCTGCAGCCAGGTCCCCCAGAGCAGAAATTTGAGGAGGGATTAAACCAATCTGCAGTGAGCCAAAGGCAGGAGTGCGGCCATGATCCCTGCCCATTGTCAACCTTGAGTTTGTGGCAGAATGATATCGACACTTTCACTGTTGCCCACCACTACAGTTCTGACTGCAAAAAACGGGTATAGGCTTGCCCCTGCCATTCAGCCTTCCTGCTGGAATGAATCTCTGTCACTCAATATCCAGGTACAAAATAAGCAGTCATATAGAGCGATGGTTCTGTAGAGTCATTATGGTATGGGAGGCTATTCAGTCCATTGAGTTTGTACTAGCTTCTAGTAAAGCAAACGTCTGAATCCCATTACCCTGATCTTACTCCACACTCTGTGAAGAATTCTCTGATGCCAATCTAATTCCCTTCCAAAGCTTTGCTTAATTTTGTTTCTACCTCCCTTCAGTTGGTGAGTTGCAGATTATCAACCCTCTGTCTAAAAATTTTCCCTGCATTCCCTCCTGACCTCACCTCCCCCATCAATTGCCATCGTGTTGAAGCTTCTCGCCTCTGTTCATGAACGTCTTTCTCCAAACACTTTGTGATATTGTCTACCTCTGTCAAGTTCAGGTTTAATTCTCATTCAACCATACAATGAAATGAAACATTGTTCCTCTGGGGTCAAGGTGGAAAACACAATACATACAGTCACACGCAGCATACAGGGTGTGACTATTTAGTTATGAAATCTCACAACCTTCCCTGAGGCCCATTTCCTCCAGTAAGTTGGAGTTGAAAAACTTCTGCTTTACCAATAAGCCCTGTCACCTTCAAAAGATATCTGCAATTTATGAACTGATCCCTCTGCCCCACCACAGCATCATTATCAACTTTTTCATTCAGATTCAAAACCAGGTTTTGAAGAATTCAGTTCTCAGAAAAAGCAAGAATTTCCATTTTGCCTGCATCAAGTTGGATGTTGCGACTCTGTTCTCAGTGTGAAGGAACTGGTCAGGGAGACGTGATAGGCGAAACCATGGCCAAATTTGGGACGAGCCTTATGAATACAGTCTCTTGTTAACTCATTGAGGCCCATTTGTTTCAGAGTGAGTGAAATGATCCATGCTGGTTCAGGAGTCTGATGATTATAGGCTGATAACTGTTTCTGAACTTGCTGGTGTGGAACCTAAGGTTCCTGTACCACAAATGTAAAGCATACACATCCATGTTTATCACACCTCTTGTTGCATGGATACCCTTAGATGTTATTAAACACTGGGAATATTATTGTAGGAGCTGACAGAAAATGCAGCAGCTGTTAACTCCAAGTCTGTGACCAGTCAGTGGAGTCTGTTTGTGCTGTCCAGGTGTCTGAGCAAACTGATCTGCCCTGCTTTGGGTAAACCTCAATTAAAGGCATTAAAAGTGACTGGGCAGGTATTCAGCTTTGCCATCAGGACCTCCCTCAGCTCAAGATCATCAACTGAGATGAGGCTATCTTGATGTTGGATTTGGATTGGGAGTCCATAATGTTTATGGTCAACACCTGTCTGGTCAGGGATAAGGATACCACCAACTCCAGCAGCTTAAAGCTGAGTATGGACAGATTCTGAGATCAGCGAGGAGAACACAGTTCAGCTCCAATCAGCCAGCAGTGGCATGGTTAGGTTGCAGCATCTTTCGACCCCCTGGTTGGTTGCTGCTTGTTCCATCTGGACATTATAGAAAGAATAAGGGCTGTCCAAATTGGATGTATCATCAAAGATTCCTGATGCATTGATGTTCTGCCACTAGATGTCACTAGGCTTGGCATTGGAAAGTACTTGAAGGACAGTTGGGATGCCATGGTTACATCCATCCTGTGTGCCCTTGTTTAGACTCTCAGACCCGCCTCCAAACCTGACACGCCATCAAAAACTGATTATCCGGTGCATCATTCTTTTCAGTTCGTGGCACCTTGCTGTGCACAATTGGATGTGGCATTTCCCCATGTAACTACAGTGAGTGCTCTTCAAAGAGAAAGACTTTCATGTCTACAGTGCCTTTTAGATCTCTTTCAAGACCATCCAATCTACTTCACAATCTGTGAAGTAGTTTTTGAAGGGTACTCATTGTAACATAGGAAACAGCCAATTTGTAATCACCCAGGAACAGCCATGTGACAATGGTCTGATAATCTGTTTTCACAATGTTAATTGAGGTCAGGACACTGAGGTTAGTTCAACTACCCTTTTCCTAAGGAGAGGTCAGAGGGTACCTTAGTTCAGATTCAGATCCAGGTTTTTTTTTATATATTGGATGCATATCAAAGCATACAGTGAAATGTGTCATTTGCTCGACCAAAATAGCACAACACAACCAACACAATCTAAGGATGGGCTGGGGACAGCCCACAAGAGTTGCCGCACACTCTGCTACCAACAGAGCAGCCCGCCATGATCATCAGAACAACACAGGACACAGCAAGCAACAAAGCAACAGCAGTGAATCAAGTCCCTTTCTTCCCTCCCTCACACCCACCCACCTAAGTACATACATGGTCCTCTAACCCCAGGACAGGCCGTCTTCAGCCACCAGCCTTCAAAGGATGGACTTGTGCATTTGCAGACTCCCAGCTCCAGCTTCCCTAACAGACTTGCAGAGATTCGCAATCTTGGGCTCTGTTTAAACTCTCACCCAAATGACCACCTATCTGAGGTGCTGCCCACTGTCAGTAATCAGAATCAGAACCAGAACTGGAATCAGATTTAATATCACCGGCATATGCCGTGAAATTCGTTTACTTAGTGGCAGCAGTACAATGCAATACGCGATAATATAGAAGAATAAATAAATCAGTCAATTACGGTAAGTATAAATATGTATATTAAATATTAAATTAAAAATAGTGCAAAATATAAATAATATTTTAAAAATTGAGGTAGTGTTCATGGGTTCGATGTTCATTTAGGAATTGCTTGGCAGAGGGGAAGAAGCTGTTCTTGAATCGCTGAGTGTGTGCCTTCTGGCTTCTGTACCTCCTTCCAGACAGTAACAATGAGAGAGGGCATGTATGGGGAATGGGGGTCCTTCATAATAGATGACGCCTTTCCAAGGCACTGCTCATTGTCTTGCATGCTACCGAGGTTAGTACCCAAGATAGAGTTGACTAATTTAACAACCTTCCATAGTTTCTTTTGGTCCTGTGCAGTAGCCCACCCCCCACCCCCCATACCAGACAATGATGCAGTCTGTCAGAATGCTCTGAAGAAGCTGTAGAAGTTTTCAAGTGTCTTAGGTGACAAACCAAATCTCCTGACATCCCTAGTGAAAGCCACCGTCTTGCCTTCTTTATATCTGCATCATTATGTTGGGACCAGGTTAGCTCCTCAGAGATCTTGACACCCAGGAACTGGGTGCAGCCTAGGCTGTTCTCATAGGTTTGGAAAAAGATGTTTCACCCATAACTGTTACTCTGCGAGAGGCAAATAAGTGGCATGGTAGCCTAGTGGTGCATTTGACTATATGTGACACATTTTACTACATGTTTCAAATTGCATATGGCAAATAAAGCTAATCTTACTCTTAGTGTAAAGCTTTACAGCATTAAAACATTCAATGGTTCAGTAGAAGGAGTACAAGCTGGCCTCCCCACCTGCCTGCCAGCTTGTATACCTCCCCCTCTCCCCATCTTCTTATTCTGTCTTTTGCCCTTTCCTTTCCAAATCTGATGAAACCTGTAACGTTGGCTCTTTATTCCTCTCATTGGAGGCTGCCTGACCTGCTGAGTTGCTCCAGCATCCACAGAAACTCTTGTGTCACTGAAAATAAGAGAGTTTTTGGATATCTGTAGATGCAAGGAACAGAGAGCAGACCAAAAACCCTTCCTTCAGAGATATTTCATCCATGACAGGGGTATTTGGTGATGGTTGTAGAAGTTACATTTTTTACAATTTTCTTAATCTTTTCAAATCTGAATTTTGGGGTTCCCAAAGCAGCAAACTGCTCTGGGGAAGACCTGTCTGAGTACATATTAGAGGACTGTGGCTGTTCCACAGTCAGGTCCTGCTGATATTCTGATGAATGGTTGAATGCTGGATAACAGTGGTGATGTAAAATGGTGTGATGCATTGTGGTGGACTTAACATAGTGAAACATCCCAAAACTATTCACAGGTTTTTATCAAACAAACTTTGATGCTAACTCACAGAAAAAAAAAATACAATTCAGTAAGTCAGGCTGAAGGATTGCCAGATCAAGGGGAACAAGTAGAGTGGTGGAGTGGTTTATGGAGGGTATGTCAGAGTTTTGATCCTTAGACCTCCTATTGTTTGGACACTGAATCGTCGAGAGGGTCTCTTTCCTCCTGTCATTGTCCATAGATACTAACAGTGAGGATAATGGAGAAAACAAAACAAATTGTATCACACCTCAGAAACCTTCAAAGTAGAGATTATTGTCATATGTACAAGTACAGGTCTGCAGAGGTGCAACGAAAATCTTGCAGCAACATCACAGGCACATAGCATCGGAAAGCAGCATAAGAGCCCATGGAATTACGGGAAAGTTACATATGTGGATAGAACATTGGCTGATTGGCAGGAAACAGAGAGTGGGAATAAAGGGATCCTATTCTGGTTGGCTGCCGGTTACCAGTGGTGTTCCACAGGGATCAGTGTTGGGGTCGCTTCTTTTTACATTGTACATCAACGATTTGGATTATGGAATAGATGGCTTTGTGGCTAAGTTTGCTGATGATATGAAGATAGGTGGAGGGGCCGGTAGTGCTGAGGAAACGGAGAGTCTGCAGAGAGACTTGGATAGATTGGAAAAATGGGCAAAGAAGTGGCAAATGAAATACAATGTTGGAAAGTGTATGGTTATGCACTTTGGCAGAAGAAATAAACGGGCAGACTATTATTTAAATGGGGAAAGTTCTGAGATGCAACGGGACTTGGGAGTCCTCGTACAGGATACCCTTAAGGTTAACCTCCAGGTTGAGTCGGTGGTGAAGAAGGCGAATGCAATGTTGGCATTCATTTCTAGAGGAATAGAGTATAGAAGCAGGGATGTGATGTTGAGGCTGTATAAGGCACTGGTGAGACCTCACTTGGAGTACTGTGGGCAGTTTTGGTCTCCTTATTTAAGAAAGGATGTGCTGACGTTGGAGAGGGTACAGAGAAGATTCACTAGAATGATTCCGGGAATGAGAGGGTTAACATATGAGGACCGTTTGTCCACTCTTGGACTGTATTCCTTGGAGTTTAGAAGAATGAGGGGAGACCTCGTAGAAACATTCTGAATGTTGAAAGGCATGGACAGAGTGGATGTGGCAAAGTTGTTTCCCATGATGGGGGAGTCTAGTACGAGAGGGCATGACTTAAGGATTGAAGGGCGCCCATTCAGAACAGAAATGCGAAGAAATTTTTTTAGCCAGAGGGTGGTGAATCTATGGAATTTGTTGCCATAGGCAGCAGTGAAGGCCAAGTCATTGGGTGTATTTAAGGCAGAGATTGATATGTATCTGAGTAGCTAGGCATCAAAGGTTATGGTGAGAAGGCGGGGGAGTGGGACTAAGTGGGAGAATGGATCAGTTCATGATAAAATGGCGGAGCAGACTCGATGGGCCGAATGGCCGACTTCTGCTCCTTTGTCTTATGGTCTTATGGTCTAACATAAATTATACACAGTTTTTGAAAGAAAGAGCAAGACAAACAAAACTAATTTTAGTGCAAAGTGGTCAAAGTGATTATAGCGTTCTAAACTGTAGTGATTAGGGTTGTAATGATTGGTTGAAGAGAAGTAGTTGCTTCTGAACCTGGAGGTGTGGGACTTCAGTCTTCCGTAGTTCATGCCTGATGGTGGCTGTGATGGTGTGGATATTTAATAATAGGTTTATTTATAATGAGTTAAATTAAATGACACTGGATGTTGTTATGTGGATAACAATCCCCAGTGTGATCTCACATCATGTTACGAGATTAGCAAATTCATTTTGCGTGGCATTAGTTAAGCAAGGAATGACAAACAGCATTTTGGGAGAAGTTTGCACCTTTCGTCAAGTCCTTAAAAAGCATCTGTGCCATTGGAACTAGTTTCTGACATCTTGGTTTAGTGAGCTAGGGTTATGAGCTCATCCCAGGTTGAGATTGAAACCATAATGTTATCAGAGGCTCCATTCTAAATTTCTACAAAAGAGGTCCAAGAGCTGAGGTTGGAAATGATGGGGAGATCATAATGTTTTCCATCTGTGGGTGAGAACTGATGGATTTTACCCATCAATTTCTGAGATGTTAATTTGGTTCTGGAACAGGTGATTTGAAGAACAAAATGAGAAATGCATTTGCTGACTGTGCAGTGAAGAGAGAACTTGGTTTCTTTTTCTGTGGAGTTCATACCTTGCAAGAACCAGACTGCGTCACAAGCCAAAGTACAAGCAATGGAATGCTGGTCATCATGCAAACATAAAAAATGGGATGGGCATGGGCAATGCTTCTCAAAACCACAGTAACACTCAGTGAAATCATGCCTGGTCTGTAACCCAACCCCATCCAACTAGCTTTTGCCCCTTTCCTTTTCCATTGACAAAACTCTTATCAAATACAGGTTAAAGTTAATGATTGACTCTACTTTAACAAACCTTGTAAATAAAAGATCAAAACTGATTCAGCACCCTTCGTGTGCAATATTTCATAATTTCATTCCCAAGAGATCTGAGTCTAATTTTTAGCTTCAGTCCCCTAATTATCCATCCTCCATTCTTTGGAAATGATTTATCTCTATCTACCACTCAGTTTCTCTTGATATCTTAAAGGTTCAATGAAATCACCTCTTAAACTATGAATAAAGCTATAGACCATAAGACAAATGAGCAGAATAAGGCCATTTGGCCCATCAAGTCTGCTCTGCCTTTCTATCATGGTTGATTATGATCCCTCTCACCACAATTGTCCTGCTTTCATCTTGTAACCTTTGATGCCTTTAGTAATCAAGAACCTATCAACCTCTGCTTTAAATATAGCCAATGACTTGGCCTCCAAAACCATTTGTGGCAATGAATTGCACAAATTCATTGCCCCCTGGCTAAAAAAGTTCCTCTTCATCTATGTTCTAAAGGGACATCCTTCAACTCCGAGGCTGCGCCCTCTGGTCCTCGACTCCCCCACTATAGGAAATATCCTCCCCATGCCCACTCTAACTAGGCCTCCTCTAAACCTCCAATGCTAGCACATCTTTTCTTAGATAAGAAGCCTAAAACTGCTCAACTCTAATCCTCCTCTGTCAGTTTTGTGCCTGATGCCCATAGCTTTTGAACCCGCTGAATTCTGGTCTCAGATGTATTCAACCACTGACATCTGCTGTTGAGAAATCCAAAACCGTACAATCACTGGATAGAATGTTACCTCATCTTTCCATAGCTGGGAACAAGGAAGCCTCGAAGAAACTAGAGGTGGGACTGATTTTTATGGTTATTGAAGTTACACTGACAAAAGCAAACTGGTGTGATTGAGTAACTCAGAAACTGCTGACTTCCTGGGATTTTCACACAGTCTCTAGAGTTTACAGAGAATGGTGCGAGAAACAAAAAACATCCAGCGAGCAGCAGTTCTGTGGGCAGAAAATGAGAGACAACAGAGAAGAATGGCCAGACTGGTTCAAGCTGATAGGAAGATGACGTAACTGAAATCATCACTTATTACAATAGTGGTGTGCAGAAGAGCATCTCTGAATGCACAACACATTGAACTTTGAAGCGGATGGGCTACAGCAGCAGAAGACCATTAACATACCGCTCAGTAGTCACTTTATTAGGTACAGGAGGTACCTGATACGGTGGCCACTGAGTGTAAGGATTATGGTATATAATAAACAAAGTATTATATATGGTATGTAATAAACAAACTAGAGGTATATTCCCTGTAATTTAGAGGGTTAAGAGACAATTTGAACTGACGTTGTAGAGAGAAAAGAACATGACTTCCAAAGACTGAGTCTGGAACAGAGGCACATGAAGTAAAAATTAGATCTTTCAAAAGCGGGTAGAATAAGTTCTACAGAAAAGTTATAGTTTGGATTCCTTTTCTGTTAAATGAGTTGATGCCAAGTTAATTGTTAAGCTTAAATCTGAGGTGGATGGTTTCTTTGTCAATGACCAGTTTTTAAGAAGACCATGCTAGGTAGGGAAAGTGGAGTTGGCTATTTTGAGCAACACACACACAAAATGCTGGAGGAACTCAGCAGGCCAGGCAGCATCTGTGGAGGGGCCTAAACAATCGACATTTCAGGCTGAGGCCCGTCATCAGGACTGGTGAAACATTCCTGCAGTCCTACATCAAAAAGCCCTGATGAAGGGTCCATAGATGCTGCCTGGCCTGCTGGGTTCCTCTAACATTTTGTGTGCATTGTAAAGGTTTGTTAAGCTTGGCTCATGATAAAACAGCAACCGAATGCACCTTCACACTAAAAGCGTGCTCTAGCTCAAAGGCGAGAGTAGGAAAAAGAATGAAGTGTGCTAATGTTGTGAGAGTGAGCATCAGGCACAACCTTGTGCAGAAAGCAAAGAAACGTGTAGACCATTACAGCATAGACCCTTTGGTCCACAATGTTATACTGATCTTTTAACCTATTCTATTCAACTCTTCTCTCCCACATTATCCCTCATTTCATAAAGAAGAAGAGGGAGTTGTATGAAATGTATAGGAAACAGGGGGTAAATCAGGTGCTTGAGGAGTATAAGAAGTGCAAGAAAATACTTAAGAAAGAAATCAGGAGGGCAAAAAGAAGACATGAGGTTGCCTTGGCAGTCAAAGTGAAGGATAATCCAAAGAGCTTTTACAAGTATATTAAGAGCAAAAGGATTGTAAGGGATAAAATTGGTCCTCTTGAAGATCAGAGTGGTCGGCTTTGTGCGGAACCAAAGGAAATGGGGGAGATCTTAAATAGGTTTTTTGCATCTGTATTTACTAAGGAAGCTGGCATGAAATCTATGGAATTGAGGGAATCAAGTAGTGAGACCATGGCAACTGTACAGATTGAAAAGGAGGAGGTGCTTGCTGTCTTGAGGAAAATTAAAGTGGATAAATCCCCAGGACCTGACAGGGTGTTCCCTCGGACCTTGAAGGAGACTAGTGTTGAAATTGCGGGGGCCCTGGCAGAAATATTTAAAATGTCGCTGTCTACGGGTGAAGTGCCGGAGGATTGGAGAGTGGCTCATGTTGTTCCGTTGTTTAACAAAGGATCGAAAAGTAATCCGGGAAATTATAGGCCGGTGAGTTTAACGTCAGTAGTAAGTAAGTTATTGGAGGGAGTACTAAGAGACAGAATCTACAAGCATTTGGATAGACAGGGGCTTATTAGGGAGAGTCAACATGGCTTTGTGCGTGGTAGGTCATGTTTGACCAATCTGTTGGAATTTTTCGAGGAGGTTACCAGGAAAGTGGATGAAGGGAAGGCAGTGGATATTGTCTACATGGACTTCCGTAAGGCCTTTGACAAGGTCCCGCATGGGAGGTTAGGTAGGAAAATTCAGTCGCTAGGTATACATGGAGAGGTGGTAAATTGGATTAGACATTGGCTCAATGGAAGAAGCCAAAGAGTGGTAGTAGAGAATTGCTTCTCAGAGGCCTGTGACTAATGGTGTGCCACAGGGATCAGTGCTGGGTCCATTGTTATTTGTCATCTGTATCAATGATCTGGATGATAATGTGGTAAATTGGATCAGCAAGTTTGCTGATGATACAAGGATTGGAAGTGTAGTAGACAGTGAGGAAGGTTTTCAGAGCCTGCAGAGGGACTTGGACCAGCTGGAAAAATGGGCTGAAAAATGGCAGATGGAGTTTAATACTGACAAGTGTGAGGTATTGCACGTTGGAAGGAGAAACCAATGTAGAACATACAGGGTTAATGGTAAGGCACTGAGGAGTGCAGTGGAACAGAGGGATCTGGGAATACAGATACAAAATTCCCTAAAAGTGTCATCACAGGTAGATAGGGTCGTAAAGAGAGCTTTTGGTACATTGGCCTTTATTAATCGAAGTATTGAGTATAAGAGCTGGAATGTTATGATGAGGTTGTATAAGGCATTGGTGAGGCCGAATCTGGAGTATTGTGTTCAGTTTTGGTCACCAAATTACAGGAAGGATATAAATAAGGTTGAAAGAGTGCAGAGAAGGTTTACAAGGATGTTGCCGGGACTTGAGAAACTCAGTTACAGAGAAAGGTTGAATAGGTTAGGACTTTATTCCCTGGAGCGTAGAAGAATGAGGGGAGATTTGATAGAGGTATATAAAATTATGATGGGAATAGATAGAGTGAATGCAAGCAGGCTTTTTCCACTGCAGGCAAGGCCTCCTTTCCAAGCAGGCAAGGAGAGAAAAAAACCAGAGGACATGGGTTAAGGGTGAGGGGGGAAAAGTTTAAAGGGAACATTTGGGGGGGGCTTCTTCACACAGAGAGTGGTGGGAGTATGGAATGAGCTGCCAGACGAGGCAGTAAATGCGGGTTCTTTTTTAACATTTAAGAATAAATTGGACAGATACATGGATGGGACGTGTATGGAGGGATATGGTCCGTGTGCAGGTCAGTGGGACTAGGCAGAAAATGGTTCGGCACAGCCAAGAGGGGCCAAAGGGCCTGTTTCTGTGCTGTAGTTTCTATGGTTCTATGGTTCTATGGCTCACTTGCATCCATGTACCTATATAAGAGTTTCTTAAATGTCCCTAATATATTTACCTTTACAACCACCCCTGTCAGTGTGTTCCATGCATTCACCACTCTATGTGTAAATGACCTACCTCTGATATCCCCCCGTACCTTCCTCCAATCACCTTAAAATTATGCCCCCTTGTATTAGCCAGTTCCATTCTGGGAAAAAGTCTCTGGCTAAACACTCCATCTATGCCTTTTATCATCTTGTACACTTCTATCAAATCACATCTTACCCTCCTTCATTCCAAAGAGAAAAGCCCTAGCTCACTCAGCTATCCTCATAAGACATACTCTCCAATCCAGGCAGCATCCTGGTAAATCTCCTCTGCACCCTCTCTAAAGCTTCCACATCCTTCCTGTAATAAGGCAACCAGAACTGAGCATAATGTTCCAAGTGTGGTCTGACCATAGACCATATGTAGTCTTTTGTTGAGCAGGACACATTTTTCCCTGATCCCAATCTGGGAGTCCTCGGCACTGTTCATATGTCAGAGTACGAGTCAAGACTCAAAGTTGATGTGTCTCACCTTTTAATGAGTATAAAATTTAATTTGAATAAAAAGGAATCTACTTTGCAAGGAATTCTAAATAAGCATTTACTAAGTACGACAGTGATTTAATTACTTTAATTATGATGGAGTTTGTTCACAGATTTCTGAATATGATGAAGTACGGTAATTAGATAGTTGTTCATGAGCCAAAGCCAACTCCAAAAGTCTTGAGCTATTCTTGGATTCAGGCGCCATTGGGTCCGGAGAAGGATTTTTAATCTGCTTAAAAAAAAGACCTACCTGCCTTTTTATGCCACTTTAACAAAGTGGGTTGGACTCTTTCTGTACCAGCATAGTCACTGGAGAGGCTACACTGTGTGCAGTACTGGTCACCCTGCTGTAGGAAAGAGTGCAGAGAAAATTAACGAGGAGCAGGGGAGGGGTAGAGTGGGAGATAAATATTGCAGATTGAAAAACTTGAGTTGTTAAGCTTGATAAACTAGAGGGCCTGAGTTATAAGGAGAGGCTAGTTAGATCAGGTCTTTATTCCTCGGAATGGAGGAGAACGAGAGGGGGCAACCTTTTAGAAATGTTTGAAATTATAAGAGGTATAGATATAGTGGACGGCAACAGTCTTACCTCCAGGGTAGGGGTGTCCAAAACTAGGGAGCATAGATTTAGGATGAGAGGAAAAGATTTAAAAGGGAACTGTGAGCAACCGAGCAGTGGCTTATATCTAGGACAAGCTCCTGGACTCTGTCCACCCCACTCACCTGCCGGATAGGAAAGGGCAGGACTGTGCCTGGTTCCAAATAGGGACCTAGAGAAAGGGCAATGACCTGGAGATCAGGCACTAATGTGGATACAGGTCATGTAACTGAAATTCCTCCCCATATCTGTTCTGAAGGGACATTCTTCTATTCTAGTGCTCTCCCATCTGGTCCTAGACTCTCCCACGATTGGAGAGGATATTTCTAAATGTGTGAGAGTCTAGGACCAGCCTCCGAATATGAGGATGTTCCTTTAGGACAGGGATGAGGATTTTTTTTTAGCTAGAGGATAATGAATCTGTGAAATTCATTGCCACATACAGCTGTGGAGGCCAAGGCATTGGGTATATTTAAAGTGGAGATCGATAGATTCTTGACTAACAAGGGCATCAGAGATTATAAGGAGATGGCAGGAGAATAGGTTGAGAGGGAAAATAAATCAGCCGTGATGAAATAGTGAAGCACTCTCAGTGGGCTGAATAACCTAATTCTGCTCCTATATCTTATGGTCTTATGATCTTAACTGGGTACTGGACTATAACATGGAAAAATGTCACTAACCTACAGACAGGGCACTTACTTGCACAACTAGGTAACTGGAGACAGGACACTGACCCAGAGAACAGGCACTCACCTGGATATCTGGCACTAACATGGTCCCCTATTAACCCTGTTCTTTAACAGGTATCACTCAAAAGAGCCTTGCACCATTTGGTTGGCAGAGAGCAGAGATCTTAGCACAGTCCCTGTTTGGGTCATTGGTTTTATGGGGACACTTTGTTCAGATCTATATATAGGTTTATAGCTGTACAACAAATAAGCTGGACAAAAATTTGTCCACAGCGAAGTCTGTCTATTCATATCCTGTTACATCTAACTGCGTGTTTGTGGTATGTGAGTGGACACGTGTGCATATCTGTGATGTGCCAGCATGTGTGTGTGTGTGTGTGTGTGTGTGTGTATGTGTGTGTGCATTGGTCGGTATACACTTCCACATGTGCCTCCATGTGCAACTGTATGTTTGTGTGTGTGCACGTGCAGACACATTAACATGTGCTACCAGCGACAACTAAGAATGGAAAAAGTATTAAAACTGAGTGCGAAGGTATGATGTGTGGACTTTGAGCCCAGTAAGGTGGTGACTGATCTGATTCCTGATTCATTTTCCTGCTTGCTCCGCACAACCCTTGATTCCGCCAGAAACCAAAACTCTGCCCCCTTCAGCCCTAACTGGGGCTGGTAACTTGCCCCACCTTGCTCTCTGAGCCAGAGGATTCCAAAGATAATGAAGTTTCTCCTCAAATCCATCACAAATTGACAATCTTTGATTCTGAAACTATGTCTCCCTGTTTTTGATTTCTATTACTGTCCTACATTTTCATTAAGAATGATATTGGAAAAGTGATAGGTCACTATGTCCTTATGTATTATATAGAAGATCAGAATTCAGCTTGTTTTGCCAACATAGAAAGTCAGGTGAATTAAATGTAAAGGTATGGTCATGATGGAGAAGTTGGGTATGGAGTGTGACTAAGTGTGTGAGGGTTGGCCGGCCTCTGCTGGAGGAGGTGGGGAATCTGGGAGAGGGTTAGGCTGAGCTAATTATGGAAGGGTTGCTTGTCTGTTATCTGGTGCCTTTACGGTGAAGCACCTTATTGGATTGTGGATGGAGAACAATCAGAAATGGAGTCAGAGTCAGGATCACTCACATGTGACGTGAGATTTGTTGTTTTGTGGAAGCAGCACAGTGCAATACGTAAAAACTAACTATAAATTACATTAAGAAATGTATAAAAATAAACAGGTCAAGAAGAGCAAAACAGAGAGATAGTGTTCTTGGGTCCATGGGCCGATCAGAAATCTGATAGAAGCTGTTTTTAAAATATTGAGTGTGCATCTTCAGACTCCTGTACCTCCTCCCTGGTGGTAGTAATGAGAAGAGGGTAGGCCCCAGATGTAAGGGTCCCCAGTGATGCATGCCACCTTCTTGAGGCCCTGCCTTTTGAAGATTCCCTCGATGGTGGGGACTAATTTTCTACCTGCTTCCCATAACCCTTGATTTCACCAGAGACCAATACTTGCCCTTCTCAGCCCTAACTGTGTTCGGTAATTTGCCCTACACTCCCCCCTCATTTCCACCATAGACTAATGACATCTTATTTTGAAACTGTCTCCTCAGCGAAGATTTCATCGATTTGATACCATTCTGCATGGTGGGGTCTGCGCTGGGACTTGGATGAGAATCGGTGCTGAGCCTATTACCAAAGTCCCTGCCCTTTTAATGCAACTCTGTAAAGTGAACAAAACGCAGTTGGGGCTGAATGTTGACAGTTTTGAGTCGATAGGGGGACCACTGGACAAGGGGGCGGCGATTTCCAACTGGTACCATGACACAGGCTTATTCATACCCTGCGTTACCCTGGAAACTTTGGTACATATGGGCAGTTTCAGAGAAAGGCCAAGAGGGCATTAATATCTATCAGCAGCTTAACAAGATGGCAGAATGGGCTTTAAAATATTTCCAAATTCTTACACATTTTGAAATGTTTATGTACTGAGAGAACCACGAAAACCAAATATATAAAAGATGCTGAATTAAAAAGATTCTTTGATAGTGCAGACCCTTCAGGAGGAATAGGCACCCTATGCAGAGCTTGTTTTGCTGATGTGGAAATGTTTTCGTAACCCTGAGTGGTTTATCGAAATGGGCTGCGCGCTGTGTGGGCTGTTCCTCATAGCACACTCATGCTTGTGTTTCTCTGTACACCCTCTGTCACTCTGTTTCCTGACATCTTTTCCCATTTTTCCATCAAGAGTTCTATTTTCAGTGGTCGGACATGCGTGGTGCCATCACTAAACAATATGAGATGGACTGTTAGAGGGAAATAGCCTCACGTTACACTCTGTACATGTTACAGGGAGGATCAGATCTCCTGTATGTTATTGGGAACATCACACTCCAATACTGTAATAAGGTAAATCACGTTCTGTGTAAATTTAATGGTACAGTTTATCACAATATTTAAGATATACAGAATATCACCCTCCAAATCCAAATGTTTTATGGAGTATAGCATACACTTACTCAGCAATGTTGTGAGCATACATTTACTTGTTTGGTTTAGCACATAACATATAAATCATTTATAGAATAACCCATGTATATCCTGAGGTATGACACAAATTGCAGTATGTTGCACGCACCATGGAATTTTGGAATTACTACTCTAGGTCTATTGTAAGATGTGTCACATTAGAAGTATAATGGTATCTTATGGGTAGCCCAGTGGTGTGGCAGGGAATGTATCGGTTGCCCTGATGTGACATTGGGTTTTTATAACATGAAATTAGACAATGAAACAGAATAAGAGTCAGGTTCATTATCATATGTAAAATCTGTTGTCTTGCAGCAGCAGTAGAGTGCAAAGACATAAAATTACTATTTAATACAAATAAATAAATAGTGCAAAAAAGGGAAGATGGGCCATGGACCATTCAGAAATCTTTTGATGGAGGAGGAGGTGTACCTGAATTATTAAGTGTGTGTCTTCAGGCTCCAGTATCTCCCCCGTGGCAGCAGTAAAGAGAAGATGGCATGTCCCAGATGCTGAGGGTTTTTGATGATGGAAATGCTCAGCAGGTCAGGTAGCTACAGTGGCGAGAGAACTGTACTGATATCTTAGCTGAATGATCTGTCATCAGAACGAGGGAATATATTTATGTCCATTCAATAATTTCATGACTATCGTAACTGAACTATAAATTCTTGGACAGTCTAATTGATTAATTAATCAAATTCCAAACTGCCCTAGTAGGACTTGAGCACACGTTTCAGATGTCTAATTCGTCAGTAGCTTACTGACCAAAACAAAGACTGGTATATAAGGTGAGATGGTATAAACTACAGCAACATTCCTGGCAGGTAGAAGGTTAAGGGTGATTTGACTGTTGAATCTGGGATGGATAGGAACTGTTGAGGCTTGGTGGACAGAAGATTGGCTGGGCAGTGAATCAGGGATGAGGATTTAAAATTAGAACCAAGCCTTCCTGAGGTGAAATTCTAAAAAGTTCCTGAAGTTTCTAGGGGAGCAAAAATTCGGAACTTGCCCACAAATGGTAGCTGAGGCTCAGTTAGTCCTAAAGCTCAGTAGATATTCGCCTCTGATCAGAGATAAATAGAAAAAGTGCTAATGGTGCACATCAGAATGCAAGGGGTTAAACAGCTTCTTCCCATTCCCAATCTCCTAAATTCCATCCTAGCCACAATATTATTGAATGAAAGTCTCATTTGTCTCAACATTTGATTTAATTGCCTGTTTTGGAGTCTCCATCCAACAGACTGGCCTTTCTCACTTGTGCATTACAAAGAAGGTACGCCAGCAGCTATTTTTCAATTGGAGATTTGGTATGTCACCAAAGACTGGCAAATTTCTACAGATGTACCGTGGCGTGCATTCTGGCTGGTTACATCACCATCTGATACGAAGAGGTGATTCACAGGATCGGAAAAAGCTGCAGAGGGTTGTAAGCTCAGCCAGTTTGATCATGGACGCTGGCTTCCCCACCATTGAGAAAATCTTCAGAAGGCAATGCCTGAAGAAAACTGCATCCATCATGAAGGACCATTGCCACCCTGGACATGGTCTCTTCTCATTACTGCCATCAGGGAGGAGCTGCAGGAGCTTGAGGAAGCACACTCTGTGCTTTTGGGAACAGCTTCTTCCCCTCTGCCATCAGGTTTGTGACGGTCCATGAAACCATGAATTGTTCTCCTTTTCTTTTGTACTGTTTATTTTTTATGTGCCTTTTACTGGAATGTTCTCCCTGTGACCACGTGGCTATCTCCGGGTTCTCCGGTTTCCTCTCAGGGTTAAGGTTAGTGACCTGTGTTTATCTACTTAGCAATACAGTGTGGAGCCGGTCCTTCCATCTTTTCGAGCCTTGCCTCCCTGGCAATCCCACAACCCTGATTAACCCTGCCCTGATCATGGGACAACTGACAATTACCGATTAACCTACCTGTATTTCTTTGGAGTGTGGGAGGAAACCAGAGCACCCGAGGCAGACCCACGCATTACACAGGGAGGGTGTGCAGAGACTCCTTATAGGACAGCACCAGAATTGAACCCCAAGCTCTGGAACGCCCTGAGCAGTAATAACATTTCACGAACCACTACACTTGTGGGCTGCCCCCAGTATACCCTCAGTCTGCGTTTGCTGTTGAAGCAAATGACACGTTTCACTGTATGATTCAATGTTTCAACACAATATAATGTCCCCACTGGGGCAGCACCTCCTGTAGGTACTACTGACGGGAGGGAGAGATGTAGCTGTGGGGAGAATCCACCACTTTCTGCAGCTTCTTACATCCCTGCCAGTTTGAATTACCGTTCCAGACCATGGATGCAACCAGTCAGCTCATTTTACTTCACTACCACAGGCTTATATGGGAGGAGGGGAAAGTCCCCCCACCCACCCTCCTTGGTACCTCTCTCCATCTCCATGGCTTCCATCAGAGCCTCCAAAGTCCGTCCAGTTTTGGGCAGAAGCTTGTCAGGAAGCAGTAAATCGTGGGGTAACTGATTTTCTTTTTCAAGTGAGTTGATCTTAGCTTTGCAAAGCTTCTATCACAGCACATGGGAATGATTCAGGGTTATGTGGCATCGAATTACACCTCCCAGACCTCAGTAAATGCAAACAGACTTCCATGTGCATGGCCAATTGAACAGCACAGTAATCACGAAAGGGGAACTAAGTTCATGAAGGAGAAATCACATCAGCTGAAGGAGAGATCTGATGGGTATCAGATTTAAATGTCCACTACTGACAGTCCAGTTTTCAGCTGCTCTGCCCCCCCAACTCCGGAAGTCCTTTCTTGAACAGTTCCACCTCCTTCTATCTGCTGTGGCATCCCCATGTGGCCTGGTGTCGTGTCCTGTCCATTTGGCCTGGTGTCGTGTCCTGTCCAGCGTTGCTCTTTTGATGATCTACAGTGCAGACAGTTTGCAGATTCAGGTATAACCAGCCAGCAAGCGCCACTTGATGAGTTGGTGTTTAGGGAGCTGATTCAATTGGTTCAAGGTTGTAGAGATATTTTACCTGACAACCGAACTGGGTTAATGCAGAGACACAAGAGTCTGGAGGTTTTGGTAGTCACTGGGCTATGTGTAACACAGCTCAGTTTCAAATCTATTGCATTCTACATTGAGTTACAGCAGAGACTATATAACAGTGAAGTAGTCCTATGGCTGAAGAGTACATTGGCATGTTTTGTGGAAGGTGCAATGGAAATGTAACCTTGATAACCTTGATAATCCTGGGAACTATATACCGGTGAGTCTTACGTCGGTGGTTTGCAAACTATTGGAAAGGATTCTTAAGAATAGGATCTACAAGCATTTGGAGAAGTACAGTCTACTCAAGGATAGTCAACTTTGCTTTGTGAAGGGATGGTCATGCCTCATGAGCCTAATTGAGATTTTGAAGAGGTAACAAAAGAAATTGATGAGGGTAGGGTGGTAGATGTGGTCTACATGGATTTTAGCAAAGGATTTGACAAGGTCCCCCATGAGAGACTCATCCAGGAAGTCATGAGACGGGGATCAGTGGAACCTTGGCTGTTTGGATAAAAAATTGGCTTAAAGGAAGAAAGCAGAGGGTAGTAGTGGAAGGAAAGTATTCTGCCTGGAGGTCAGTGACTAGTGGAGTGCCACAAGGATCTGTCTTGGGACCCCTGCTCTTTGTGATTTTTATAAATGACCTGGATGAAGAGGTGGAAGGATGGATGGGTAAATTTGTGGATGACATGAAGATTGGAGGAGTTGTGGATGGAACTGTAGGTTGTTGAAGGTTACAAGAGGATATAGACAGGATGCAGAGTTGGGCAGAAAAGTGGCAGATGGAGTTCAATCCGGATAAGTGTGAGGTGATGCATTTTGGAAGGACAAACCAGAAGGCTGAGTACAGGGTTAATGGTCGGTTACTTAAGAGTGTGGATGAACAAAGGGACCTTGGGGTTCAAATCCATACATCCCGCAAGGTCGCTACACAGGTTGATAGGATAGTTAAGAAGGCCTATGGGATGCTAAGGCTTCATTAATAGGGGGATTGAGTTCAAGAGTAGAGAGGTCATGTTGCAACTCTACAAATCTCCAGTGAGACCACACTTAGAGCATTGTGTTCAGTTCTGGTCATCTCATTATAAGAAGGATGTGGAAGCTATGGAGAGGGTGCAGAGGCGTTTACCAGAATGTTGCCCGGATTGGAAAACAAGTCTTATGAGGCAAGGTTAGCAGAGCTGGAACTTTTCTCTTTGGAGTATAGAAGGATGAGAGGGGACTTGATAGAGGTCTACAAGATTATGAGAGGCATAGATAGGGTGGATAGCCAGTACCTGTTTCCCAGGGCACGAATAGCAAACACCAGAGGGCATATGTACAAAGTTAAGGGAGGGAAGTTTAGGGGAGACATCAGGAGTAAGTTTTTTACACAGAGGGTTGTGGGTGCCTGGAATGACTTGCCAGGGATGGTGGTGAAGGCTAAAACATTAGTGTTATTTAAGAGCCTCTTGGACAGGCCCATTAATGAAAGAAAAATAGAGGGTTATGGGGTAGTGTGGGTTTAGTACTTTTTTTTAAAAGGAATATATGGGTCGGCACAACATCGAGGGCTGAAGGGCCTGTACTGTGCTGTAGTATTCTAGTGTCTAGTGTCTAATGTATTTGGCTGTGGAGTCCTGACACATGGTCGTGCTGTGCCATTGTTGGGCTGTGTCAGCGCCTGAAGAGGGAAGACTGGTGATGCTGCAGGAGCAAGCTTTGACTGCCCTGAAAGCCTGATGGAGAGGGACTGCAGAGTCTGCAAACAGAATGCCACTAGAAAATGGGCTGTGTGCTATTGCTTTTTCCCCTACGCACAAAATACAACCATGGCAAAGGCTGTGGAGCATCGTATATAGGACAACCTGTTGGATGGGGGAATGGCATAGGTCATCGTATATAGGACAACCTGTTGGATGGGGGAATGGCGTGTGTTTTGGCAAGGCAATGAGGGGCTGCTGGAGATCGGGAGAGTCAGGATTTCACTGGAGAGTGAGAAGACTGATGTTTAACAGGTGCACAAGTCCACAGGCATAGATGCACACAAACACCAACACAAACACACACTCACGCACACAAAAGCATGCAGGCACATACACAAGCATGCACACAATTAAGCAAACACCCACACGAATGCACACACAATAATGCACACGCATATATGTACAGGCATGCATACACATAGAAACAGAAACACACAAAATCATTCATGATGCACATATGAAAACACAGTCACATATCGACGCAAGCACACACTGTCTCTCTCTCTCTCTCTCTCTCACACACACACACACACACACACACACACACACACACAGCTAAACTCACATCCACACCAATGGCAGTTATAAGTGTGGAGCGTGAGAGAGGTCCCTGGGGGCGGGGAGGGGAGGCTGTTTCTGCTCCTGGTTGGTATCTGCTGACCCCTGCTGGAAGCTGTCTGCATCTGTGTGCTCCCCCAACCCTGGCCTGCCCTGCTGGGCATCCCCATCTACCTCACTCCACTGGAGGTGGCCTGGCCTGAGGTCTCTCCCTGAACCCTCCCTCAGTCTCCCTGCTTCTCCTCCTCCACCTTTCGTGTATTGGTGACACATCATGCTTGACTCATTTCCCCCTGGCTTTAAGGGAGCAACAGTGAATACAGACTGCTGGAGGGGTTGTAGTAGGATAGGTGACAACATGTGAAGCCTCGTAAGGTTGAAGAGCCAACTGACATATGGTGATCAGTGGGGTTGGGTGCAAGAGGAGGTTCCAGGGACTTGAGGAACAGGAAATTTGGAAAGGGTTGGATATCAGAAGGAAAATAAAAGAATCTCATTCAAAGAGAAATTGGAAGCAGACATGATTGTGAGACTGAGAAGAACGGCAGAGCGAGTGGGGATGGATGTGGTCTGCTGGCAGAGGTGGGGGAGGCGTTGCCTTTGATGCCAGCTTTGCAAAACTGGCGAGAAGGTGGCCTAGCTAGATGAGAGCTGGACTCCTGCCAGGGTCCAACCTCACATAAAGTTTGACGTGAGTTACAAAGTCCACATGATTGCTGACTGGGTAAGCTAAAAGAAAGGGGTGATTGAAAAGGAGACTGGGCTTAACGCGGCACAATATCGGTATCACAAAAGACAAGAGTATCCACAACAAAAGATGGAGCTGACTTTAAATCAGACAATCCCCTCTTTGTTCCAGATTCCAAAATAAACCTGATCTTTGTCTTATCCTTTTTTAGAGAAAAACTCTGAATCAGTTACAAAAGCCTAAATCTTTGTTCCAACCTCCATCATAGTTTCACATGCTGAAGTAAATTCAGTCAAAGGAATGGAGGGAAAAAAAACTTTTATCTTCTCATTCTTAATTCCTTCCAGTATGTGGGGGCTACAGGTCGTGATATCCTTAGCTGGCATTTTGTCCCCTTAAAACCTTTCTCCCCCCCACCCCAACACCACACAATCTAGGATCGTAAATATGTGATGGTCATCAATAATTCCAGGAGAGAGTTGAATTCCCCTCATCTATCACTTGCCAGCTTGTACTCATTCTCCTCACTCCATTATCTTACTCTGACTTCTTACCCCTTTCTTTCCAGTCTTGATGAAGGGTCTTGGCTTGAAATATCGACTGTTTATTCCCCTCCATAGGTGCTCCCTGACCTGCTGAGTTCCTCCAGCATTTTGTGTGTGTTGCTCCAGATTTCCATCATCTGGAAAATCTCGTGTGTTTGTAACTCTGAATTTTTCCTCCCTTCTCCCCAGCCACTGCAGGAGCTCACCCTACTCCCACATTGATTTATTGCCAACACCCCACCACCCCAGGGTGCTTCTGGTAAAGGGTTTAACCCTGGGAGTTTCCAGGAATTCCTGGGAGGTTGGCGACCCAGCTGAGCAGAGAGGTGCCAGGAGGGAAGCACTGGATGGGTGTTGGTGGGATGTCATGGAATCATGGAATCATGGAGCACTACAGGACAGAAACAGGTCCTTCAGCCCATCTAGTCTGTGCCTAGTCCCATACCCTTCTCATCTACGTACTTACCTGAACTTCTCTTACGTATTGCAACCAAACCCACATCCACCGCTTCCGGTAGCAGCTCGTTCCACACTCGCACTCCCCTCTGAGTGAGGAAGTTACCCCTTAATCATTTCACCTTCCACCTTAACCCATGACCTGCTTGCATTTACCCTATCTATATTCATATGTTGATAGACAGATAGCTGAAATTTTTCCAAAATTTTTGGATGAAAGGGTTAAAATGGGTCAGGTATGATGGAATGATGTGATGACGTTAGTGGAAGTGCAATGAGATGAGCTGTTATCTTCACACCTTCTTGCTCAATGAGGTGGGCGCATTCGGATGGTGAACTGCCCTAATACGTGGCTGTCAATCAAGCACGTTGTTAGGGTCATGACCCAGCCTCTTAGCCTATTGACCCGTGACCTACTGCACTCTTTATCAGTAGTTCGCAATGACTGGGTATATAGTGAAAGCAGGAAAGGGTGCAGGTTCTGACTCCAATTAAATATTCACAAGAGATAGGTGCAGTGGCCAGGAGAAGGAAGGAAAGAGGAGAGGAGGGAGGTATAGAGAAAAGGGAGCAAAATAACACAAGTAAATGGTATCAGTTAATTGCTTTTTTTTATAACAAATCAAACAGGCATTCATAAAGTCAGAGTTGCATTAACTGGTAACAGTTAATCAGCTGTGGATTGATTAATCACTGCAAAGGATCTTCTAGTATCCTAGACACAAGAGATTCTGCAGATGCTAGAAATGTAGAGTAACACACACAAATTGCTGGAGGAACTCAGCAGATCAGGCAGCATCTATGGAGAGGAGCAAACAGGTGTTGTTTCAGGCCGAGACCTTTCATCAGAACCTCTTTGTGACCATGACTTATCTTCAGAAGCAAAACTATGCATTACACTGTGTATTGTATTGTATAATTGTATATTGAAATGGTAGTATCAAGTATTGTATCATGACTCATTTAACAGGGAGATAACACAAGTATGACATATGGAATCACACACAGTGGGGGATGTACAAAGTGCTTTAATGTAGCAGCAATAATCAGAGCAGATTGTAATACATGGAGATTCCGCGTGAGTTATGTATAGACAATAGATGCAAGAGTAGGCCATTCGGCCCTTCGAGCCAGCACCGCCATTCACTGTGATCATGGCTGATCATCCACAATCAGTACCCTGTTCCTGCCTTCTCCCCATATCCCTTGACTCCACTATCTTTAAGAGCTCTATCTAACTCTTTCTTGAAAGAATCCAGAGAATTAGCCTCCACTGCCTTCTGAGGCAGAGCATTCCACATATCCACCACTCTCTGGGTGAAAAAGTTTTTCCTCAACTCCGTTCTAAATGGTCTACCCTTTATTCTTAAACTGTGGCCTCCGGTTCTGGACTCCTCCAACATCGGGAACATGTTTCCTGCCTCTAACGTGTCCAATCCCTTAATAATCTTATATGTTTCAATCAGATCCCCTCTCATCCTTCTAAAGTCCAGTGTATACAAGCCCAGTCGCTCCAATCTTTCAACATATGACATTCCCGCCATCCCTGGAATTAACCCAGTGAACCTACGCTGCACTCCCTCCATAGCACGAATGTCCTTCCTCAAATTTGGAGACCAAAACTGCACACAATACTCCAGGTGGGGTCTCACCAGGGCCTTGTACAACTGCAGAAGGGCCTCTTTGCTTCTATACTCAACTCCCCTTGTTATGAAGGCCAATATGCTATTAGCTTTCTTCACTGCCTGCTGTACCTGTATGCTTACTTTCAGTGACTGATGAACAAGGACACCTAGATCTCGTTGTACTTCCCCTTTTCCTAACTTGACACCATTCAGATAGTAATCTGCCTTCCTGTTCTTGCCGCCAAAGTGGATAACCTCACATTTATCCATATTAAACTGCATCTGCCATGCATCTGCCCACTCACCCAACCTGTCCAAGTCACCCTGCGTTCTCATAACATCCTCCTCATATTTCGCACTGTCACCCAGCTTTGTGTCATCTGCAAATTTGCTGTTACTTTAAATCCCTTCATCTAAATCATTAATGTATATTGTAAATAGCTGCGGTCCCAGCACTGAGCCTTGCGGTACCCCACTAGTCACCTCCTGCCATTCTGAAAAGAACCCATTAATCCCTACTCTTTGTTTCCTGTCTGCCAACCAATTTTCTATCCATGTCAGTACCCTCCCCTCAATACCATGTGCTCTAATTTTGCCCACTAACCTCCTATGTGGGACCTTATCAAAAGCTTTCTGAAAATCCAGGTACACTACATCCACTGGCTTTCCTGTGTCCATTTTCAGAGTTACATCCTCAAGAAATTCCAGAAGATTAGTCAAGCATGATTTCCCCTTCATAAATCCATGCTGACTCGGACCTATCCTGCCACTGCTATCCAAATATGCTGCTATTACATCTTTTATAATTGACTCCAGCATCTTCCCCACCACTGATGTCAGACTAACTAGTCTATAATTGCCTGTATTCTCTCTAGTCATAGTCATAGTCATAGTCATAGTCATACTTTACTGATCCCAGGGGAAATTGGTTTTCGTTATAGTTGCACCATAAATAATTAAATAGTAATAAAACCATAAATTGTTAAATAGTAATATGTAAATTATGCCAGGAAATAAGTCCAGGACCAGCCTATTGGCTCAGGGTGTCTGACCCTCCAAGGGAGGAGTTGCAAAGTTTGATGGCCACAGGCAGGAATGACTTCCTATGACGCTCTGTGTTGCATCTCGGTGGAATGAGTCTCTGGCTGAATGTACTCCTGTGCCCACCCAATACGTTATGTAGTGGATGGGAGACATTGTCCAAGAGGGCATGCAACTTGGACAGCATCTTCTTTTCAGACACCACCGTCAGAGAGTCCAGTTCCAACCCCAGTTCCATTCCTCTCCCTCCTTTCTTAAAAAGTGGGATAACATTAGCTACCCTCCAATCCGCAGGAACTGATCCTGAATCTATAGAACATTGGAAAATGATTACCAATGCGTCCACGATTTCTAGAGCCACCCCCTTAAGTACCCTGGGATGCAGACCATCAGGCCCTGGGGATTTATCAGCCTTCAGTCCCATCAGTTTACCCAACACCATTTTCTGCCTAATGTGAATTTCCTTCAGTTCCTCCGTTACCCTAGGTCCTCTGGCCACTATTACATCTGGGAGATTGTTTGTGTCTTCTGTAGACGGGGACTCAGGTTGGAGGAGCAACACCTTATGTTTCATCTGGGTAGCCTCCAACTTAAAGGCATGAACACTGATTTCTTTAAATTCTGACAATATTCCCCTTCCTTCTCTGTTTTTCCCTTCCCCATCTTGTTCTCCTCTCTCCCCTTCTCTTCTCTTCTTCTCCTCATCGGCCCATTATCTCTTTGTTTCTCTACTCCTTTCCGTTCTTCCAAGGTCCACTCTCCTATCAGATTGCTTTTTCTTCAGCCCTTTACGTCTTCCACCTGTCCCCTCCCAGCTTCTTATTTTATCTCCTCTCCCCCACCCACCCACCTTCCCTCTACCTGGCTTCATTTATCACCTGCCAGCTTGTACTCCTTCCTCTCCCTCCATCCTCTTATTTTTTTCTTCTGCCCCCTTCCTTTCCACTCCTGATTCAGATTCATTTATTTATTAAATGTACATTGAAGCATACGGTGAAATGCAGTGTTTGCAATAACAACCAACACAACTTAAGGTTGCACTGGGACTCTCAGCCCAAAATGCTGACTGCTTATTCTCCTCCATCGATGCTACCTGACCTGCTGAGTTCCTCCAGGTTTTTGTGTGTGTTGCAGAATAAGCAGAACTTCTTGTCTTTGTGATTTTCTGCTCCACTCGGAAGTCCCTTCAGCATATGCCTACCCTGAAGAAGTTTAAATCTTCCCTTCGATGGGAGGTCAGTGAGACCCTCTCTCACTGCTCCCCCTCTGTGATCTCTGATGCCCTCTGACTCTTCAACCATTCACCTCCACAGATACTGTCTGACCTGCTGAGTTCCTCCAGAATTTTGTGCACTTTGCCCAAGTTTCCCAGTATCTGCAGAATCTCTTGTGTTTTAAAATTAGCATTTTGATTTAAAGACAACAACATTTTTACACCATTAAAATGCCAATGTTCCAAGTGGATATTATGAAGCCCTTTGATCTGTTGTTGCTTGTTGAGTTTGCTTTCAGCAAGAGTGGAGTCTGTGGTTTGGGGTGGGCTGCGGAGAGGAGAGTCAGGGCCAGCTAAAGTGTTACATTTCAGAGTTTAATGTGTTCCCTGCACTGCAGAAGTACTTCGGATCCGAGGAGGAGCCCAGCACCAAGCATCTAACCACAAGAACCTTCTGCTTATTCAACATTTGTAATCATTCTCCCTGCACAATTTACAGACAATGGCCCAGATCGTTGGTGGTGATGCGGGGTTGGCAATAGCTGAGAGCTGGGAAGGGGTGAAACCACATGTTGCACTCTTTGAAAATCTCTGCCCACAAAGAAACAGGGATAGAGTCTTAACAAAAGAAATTGTTTGGTTTAAAGCTACTGGCAGATACGGTATTTGTAAGTCCACCCTGCTTTCTGGGCTATGAGGGATCTGTTGACTTGTTCTTAGTAGTTAGAGTGCAAACAGAGCATTAGAACATAGAACATTGAACATTCTACACAGAAAATAGAAGATAGTACAATGCAACACAGTACAGGCCCTTCAGCCCACGGATGTTGTGCTAACCATTTAATCTAATCTAAGATCAAATTCTTCCTTCCATAGCCCTCCCTTATTCATTTGTGCCTATTAAATGTCCCTAATGCATCTTCCTCTACCGCCACCCCGGCTTGTGTATTGCACACACCCACCACTCTATGTGAAAAAAAATCTACCTCTGACATCCTCCTGTACTTTCCTCCAATCACATATTAGCCCTCTTGTATCAGCCATTTCTGCCCTGGGAAAAAGTCTCTGGCTGTCCACTCTATCTATGCGTCGTATCATCTTGTTCACCTCTATCTAGTGCTCTGTGATTCTATGACTTGGAGTCATGAGCAGTCAGTAGGAAAATCAGTGTGGCTTACAAACCAGCTGGACTCAGGAGAAGGAATGGCTGATGGGGAGGGTCTAATCAGACTCACTGGGGCTGAGGAAAGCAGTATTTAGGTGCAGTGAGCACCCTAGGGTGGGAGTTCCAAGTAAGCCGGCAACCACTGGTGGTAACCCTAACATTCCCCCATGACTGGACACTAGCAGAAACCAGGAAGTATAGCCATAGCCTCGTGCAGCCCCATTCACTGTGCCATTAGGTACCAATAAGACATTGGAGCAGAATTAGGCCATTCAGCCCATCAAGTCTGCTCTGCCATTTCATCTAGGCTGATTTATTTCTCTCTCAACCTGATTCTCCCCATAACCTTCGACACCCTTATGAATCAAGAAACTATCAATGACCTCTGCCTGGTCCTGCGGCTCTGGAAATACAAAGTTCCCTGAAATTTAGCCTGGTTCTGCCAAGCTGGGCTCTCCGTTCACTCCAGATAAAATATAAACAAAACCGCCTTTGTTACTTCGACTTCTTGGCCTCTGTCCAACTAAATTCTTTGGATGCTTCTGCCTTTGAAATCCACATCCTTCACAATCAGCTCAGTACATTTTCTTCCCTTTACCAGCAAGTTGAACTTGTTTTTTTTTTGTGTTTGTGGCAAACCAGGTTTGTTGTTGCAAAATAATAGAAGAAAATATAATTGAAGCCTCACAGACACCGGAGGTGTATGCAACACAGAGAGAGGTGGTCTTTTTAAGCAAAAGCGAGGCCTGCATTCGAGACATTTCTGTAACATCTTCCCAGCATCATTTTCATCTTATGAAGTATTTTACAGCTGTCATGTGGGAAACTCAGCTCCAGTGTGTGCACAGTAAGATCCCATAAATAGTTAAGTGATTATGACTGGGTAATCTGCGAAGTCAATTAAGGCATAAGAAATTAACACACTCATCAAGAACATATCCTTGCTTGCCTTCGATGCCATGTCGTGAGGTCCTTTACATTCTTGGTTTAATGGCTTGTCTGAAAGATGACACCTTTGCGAGCATCACATGCCCTTATTACTGGATTGTGTTGGTGTCTGCTGTCCGGATTCCTCCCACAGGTGTGTTCATAAATTAAGTAGTCAACGTAAATTACCATGGTGTAGGCCAGTGGCAAAAGGAGTCAGAGGAGTTGAGAAGCATGTGTTGAGAGGAAAATAAGGAGAAGGGAGATGGGACTATATGAGTTGTTCCACTACGAGGAAGCTTGGATGGCAGGGCTGATTGGCCTCCTTCTGTGTCACTATAAAGAAGAAAGATAAAAATTCAGTGTGATGTTGCCAGGACTTGAGGATCTCGGTTGTACACTCAGTGCCCATTTTGTAAGTATACCTGTACACCTGCTTATCAAACCAAATATCTAATCAGCCAATCACGTGTCAGTAACTGAATCCATACAAACATGCAGACATGGTCAAGAGGTTCGGTTGTTGTTCAGAGCAAACGTCAGAATAGGCAAGAAATGTGATCTAAGTGACTTTGATTGTGGATTGATTGTTGGTGCTAGATGGGGTGGTTTGGGTATCTCAGAAACTGCTGGTCTCCTGAGATTTTTGCACATATCGGTCTCTAGAGTTTACACAGAATGGTGCAAAAACCAAAAAAAACATCCATTGAATGGCAATTCTTTAGGTGAAAGCACCTTGTTAACAAGAGAAGTCAGAGGTTGGTTCAAGCTGACATGAAGGTGACTAACTCGAATAAAAACATGCTACAGCAGCAGTAGAGTACCTCTGAATGCAAAACACTTCGAACTTTGAAGTAGATGGTCTGTGGCAGCAGAAGAGCTTGAACTTACACCCAGTGGCCACTTTATTGGGTACAGGGGTCATCTAATAAAGTGGTTACTGAGTGGAGAGTAAGGTTGAATAGGTAAGGAACTTATCCTGTAGAGTAGGAGAATGAGGGGAAATTGTGAGGGATATACATAAGGCTTTTTCCATCGAGTTTGGGTAAGTTTCAAAATAGATGTCAGGGGTTATGGGTGAAAGGTGAAATGTTTAAGGGGAGCATGAGAGAGGACCTTTTTTACTCAGAGGGTACTGATGGCTATGGCCCAGGTGCAGGTCAATGGGACTAGCCAGGATAATAGTGTGGCATGAAATAGATGGGCTGAAGGGTCCATCTCTGTGTGCAGTATGAATATATGAATATATTCTAATATGAATCTATTAGCATAAGGATAATGGCTTTCACACCAGGTCTCTGGAACAGGACTGAAGCAGAGAGTATTGAGACTTCCAAGCAAGAGCGCGACCACCCCATACCACAGGTGATAACTGAGCATGACAATAGGGTCATCGTGGTTGCCGCCTCAAAGCCTTGCTCTCAGCACTCAACAGATAATGCCTTAAGATTAATTATCTATCAGTGGCTGTGACCACTGCAGGCACAATTGTGTATGGTGCAGCAATGCACTGGAAACTCTTCTGCAAAAATATCAAAACATGCTGTCCCCACCATGATAACACACACAAGATGCTGTCCTGATGAAACTCTGCCCAAAAAGTTGACTGTCCCCTTGTCCCACTTCTTTCTCTGGCTTCTTCCCCTTCCTCTCCACTCCAGATTCAGATTAATTGACTTATCTCATGCACATTGAAGCATACAGTGAAAGGCATTATTTGAGTCAACAACCAATGTAACCTAAGGATGTGCTGCAGGTTTCAGCTGTTTATTCCCTTCCATAGATCCTGCAAATTCCTCCAGCATTTAGTGTGCTGTGCTGTGGAGTGTGTGACCCACTTCCCAATTTTCTGTTGGTTTAATCAGTGGTCTGGAATGAGGTGTTTCAAGATATCCAATGGATCCCTTTCCTGTGTGTCTGAAGGTTGGCTTTGTGTCTGTGAGAGGAAGATTATCCGTGGAATTGGATGTACTTTCCTGTTCCACTTGTGTGTGGAATGGGAACGTTACTTTGTATTGTGGACTGGGGTGTGTGAGAGTTTGTTTCAGGCACTGGGAAACCTTTTCCCAATGAATGTTAAAGTCAAAGTCAAAGGCAGATTTATTATCAAACTACATATATGTCACCATATATTGCACTGAGATTCATTTTCTTGCAGGCATTTACAGGAAAATACAGACATACAAAAGAATTTAGGTAAAGCTAGACATAAAGACTGACAAACAACGAATGTGCAAAAGAAGACAATTGTGTAAATAAAAACAATAACTAATACTGAGAACATGAGTTGTAGAGTCCTTGAGTGAGTCTGTAGGTTGCGGAGTCAGTTCAGAGTTTTAGGGAATGCATTTAGCAATGTCAGTTCAGGAGTCTGATGGATGAAGGGTAGTAACTTTTCCGGAACCTGGTGGTGTGTGATCCTAAGGCTCCTGTATCTCCTGCCTGATGATGGCAGTGAGAAGAGAGCATGGCCTGGATGGTGGGGGTCCTTAATGATGGATGCTTTGGAAGCATTTCTGGAAAATCTGCTGAGTGCTGGGGACACACACATTCATACAGGGGTATGGGGGGGGTGAACACGGAGGAGAGAGAAGTGTTAAAGTGCTCCAGTCATCGAGGGAATTCCAGGTCTTAAGTCCATAGTAGCTGTTGTTGTGGGGACATTAAATTTTGGGATGATCCAACCAGAATTAGAGGACCCTGTGAGGCTGGAAGACCTGAAGAAGTTGCAGAGATAGAGATGGAGAAATCTATAGTGAGGCCCTATTGGAGTCAACATAGATGAGGGGAAGATAGTGCAAGATTGGACATACTGGGAGGTGTTTTGAATGTTCTTGCATTTACAGAGAGTAACACCAAGGGGTTAACAGAAAGGCAAGTTGAAACTTCAGTGCTTTTCTAATTCCAGAACAAAATCTGTCTCCCTGCAAGGTTCTTTCAGAGGCATGCCTTGTCAGCTGTTTAAGAGCCAGTTTCACTCAGTTGGTGAAACCTTTGCCCCTGACCAAGGACCTTGTGGGTTTGTGTGTCTAATGGGATATGAGCTGGTGCTTTAGCACTAACAGAGAGCGCCCTGGTCCTGTCCAGAAGTATTAATGTAGAATATAGAAAAAGGAACGCAGAACATTACAGCACAGTCCAGACCCTTCAGCACATGGTGTTGTGCCAACCATTTAAGCTTTCTAGGATCACTCTAACCCATCCTTCCCACATATCCTTCCATTTCCCTTTCACCTATGTGCCTATCTACGAGTTGCTGGAATGTTCCTAATGTGTTTGCCTCTACTACTACCCCTAGCAGGGCATTCCATGCATCCACAACTCTCTGTGGAAAGAATTTACCTCTGATAACCCTCATATATTTTCCTCCAATCACATTAAAATTATACCCTCTTGCATTAGCCAATTTCCACCCTGGGAAAAAGTTTCTGGCTATCAAGTCAATTTATGACTCATCATCTTGTACATCTCCATCAAGCCACCTTTGATCCTTCTTTACCTGGGAGAAAAAGCCCTAGATTGCCAAACCTATCCTTATAAAACATGCTGTCTAATCCATGCATAATTCTGGTAAATTTTCTCTGCACCCTCTCTAAGGCCTCCATTAATTAATCTAGTGTGGCTGCTCCAGCATGTGGATTTGTCAAGTTGTGAAGAGTGTGTTCTGCTGCCCAACACTCCTCCTGTGTGGCAGAAAGCAGCCCACATGGGCACCAATCCCATCTCTCCAGTGCCAACACTCCACTGGGGATTTAGAGCCTCCAGACAAAGCTGAACCTCACTAGATGTCTGTTACAAGAAGTACTATTGGGTGAGAAGGAGGAAGTACCTTCACTCCATTTGCAACAGGCAGGATTTCCCAGTGGCCAATCATTCCCATTCTGACATGTCGGTCCATTGCTTCCTCTACAGGTAATGGTGAGACCACTCTGGTCGGAGGAGCAATACCTCATTCCAACCGTATAACCTCCAACCAGACAGCGTGAAGATTGATTTCTCTAACTTCTGGTAATTTCTCCCTCCTTCCACTTCTCTTATTTCCCATTCCATATTCTGGCTCCCTTCTTACCTCTTTTCCTCACCTTCTCATCATCTCCTTCTTCCATGGCACACTCACCTCTTCTATCAGATTCTTACTTCAGCCCCTTTACTTTTTCCCCCATCCCATAAGACCATAGGACAATTATGCCATTTGGGCCATTGAGTCTACTCCCCTTCCAGCTTCTCACTTCCACCCCGCTTCCTACCCATCTGCCTTCCCCCTCTCCCTATCCCCTGCCAACGTGTACTCCTTCCCCTCCCCTACCTTATTCTGGCTTCTTCTCCCTTTCTTTCCAGACCTGATGAAGGGGCTCGGCCTGAAATCTTCACTCTCCATAGATGCTGCCTGACTTGCTGAGTTCCTCCAGCATTTTATGTGTGTTACTCCTGGGTGACACCTATGTCCAGCATCTGTCTGGAAGTCAGTGACTGACAACTGTGGCCCCTTTAATAAAATATCCCACCTCCATTTCACAGTAGAATTTGGTAACCGTGATTCAGGAACAGGAAGAACAAAATGGAGGCGATGGCAGCAGAAGGAATGTAACAGCTGGAAGCTGTTAGCAGAGAGCTAGAATCCCTATTTGTATAATTTACAAAAAGTAGCACAAGGAATATATTAAATAAGAAAATCAAAATGCCGGAAATAGCTCGCAGTCAAGTCAAAATAGCAGTTAATATTTAATTGGGGCTTACTGAGAAGTCCCCACACCCTTCCTATCATCACTTTCCCATTCTTCAGTGTTTGGGATTGAAGTACTTCTTCCAGCCAGCCCCTTTTACTGAACACATCTCCCAATTTTTTGTCGTCAGTGGGGTGGGGGGATGAGCTGAGGATGGTGACGGACTAGTACCACTCCATTGTGTGCCAACAGAGAAAACTCGCAACCCCTCCCCCTTCAGTGAACAGGACTCAGACCTCCTTCCCACCTCTGGGACCACTTCCCTGTGATAAAATCTACTGAAGCTGGGAAACATGCCCAGTTTGAAGCCTGATTCCAGCTCTGTGCGCTTTGGGCTACTTCATAGGACTTGCAGTGCACATACATTCAAAGGCCACTTTATTAGGTACCCCACATACCGAATAAAGTGAACACAAGAGTGGAACCCAGTGTGGTCTTCCGCTGCTGCAGTCCATCGACTTGGAGGTTCAATGTGTTGCGCGTTCAGCGATGCTCGTTTGCACACTACAGTTGTAACATGTGGTTGAATTATTCTCACTCTGTCAGCTTGAACTGGTCTAGCCATTCTCCTCTGACCTCTCTCATTAACAAGGAAATTTACCTAGAGGACTGCTGCTCACAGGATGATTTTTGTTTTTCAAACCATTCTCTGTAAACTTTAGAGACTGTTGTGCATGAAAATCCCAGGAGATCAGCAGTGTCTGAGATAATCAAACCACCCCATCAGGCACCAAAAATCATTCCAAGGTGAAAGTCACTTAGATCACATTTCTTCCCCATTCTGATGTTTGGTCTGAACAACAACTAAGCCTCTTGACCATGCCTGCATGCTTTTATGCATGGAGTTGCTGCAACAAGATTGAATGATTATTCCCTTCCACAGAAGGTATTCGATTTATCAGGACTGATAAATCTGGTTGGGAATTGGATGGAGCAGTTTATCACACAAAGAAATAGACTGACCCTTCTTAAGGCTTCTTACCCAGGGACTTGACCTTGCATAGCACATTTTCTCTTCTTTCCTTGCTTGTTTGTTTTCAAATTAATTATTGATCTGGCACTGTTCTACACAGCACCCAACCATTCTCCATTCTGAGAATGTTTCCTTGATTGCCTTGTCACCTTTTATGCCTCTGGTTCTTATCCTGAAGCCTCTGCTCCTGGACTTTAATACTTTTAACAGTAAAGTTTCAATTTCAAGCACCTTTATGATTTCCAGTCAAGAGAATGAGCCCTGTGCATGTATTTGGAGTCCTCACTTTTGAAAACTTGCAATGCAGCTTCCCCAAGGTTGCTTCCTTTTACAGTTAAAAAAACAAAACCTGACAAAGTGGAGATATGCTAGCCTGAGATACATTCACCCAAGCAAACAGATTAGGAACAGGAGTAGGCCAAGATGAGTGGACTGGCTTTGACCATGCAGATGAATGTGTCCTACCACAGGCCCATTGTTTGGTTTTAATGACAAGAGGGCTTTCATTTTAAATCAAGCTGGATGATGAAAGTAGCATTTTATGAGTAGCCTAAGCATTGGATCTGAAATATAGCATGAAACTTATGATGAGAATATCAGGGAACCTTACTAGGTCAATATTCTTCTCTCAACCACCTCTGCAGAGTACAGGGTTAATGGCAGGATTTTTAGCAGTGTGGAGGAACAGAAGGATCTTGTTGTCCATGTCTGGTTGCTGCATAAGTTGATAGAGTGGTTGAGAAGATGTAAGGTGTGTTTGGTCTTCAATAGCTGTGGTGACTGAGTTAAAGAGCCATGAGCCATCTATAAAGCCCTGTTTGGACCACACTTAGAGTGTTGTGTTCAGTTCTGGTGGCCTCATTATCGGAAGAATGTGGAAGCTTTAGAGAGAGTGCAGAAAAGATTTACCAGGATGCTGCCAGAATTGGAGAGCATGTCTTATGAGGCTAGGTTGAGTGAACTAGTGCCTCACTCTATTTTTCAATTTTAATGACAGGAAGGGTTTATTTTTAAATCAAGTTAAGAGATAACATTGTTGAAAGGTACATTTCCAGAATAGCTTAAGCATTGTAATTAGTATATAACAAATATTATATAATAAGAGTAGCAGGGAATCTTACTGGATCAAATTCTTAATATTCTTAATATTCTTCTCTGAGCCAAAACCTCAAGGTTGGTGGAATCTTTCTAAGCACTAACATAACCTAAGGGTCAATGCTTCAGCACATGTAGACATTTTTGAATGGCACTTATCCTGTGCTAGCTCTCTCTCCCCCTCTTGGTCTTAAAAATTTGAAGGGGACTGTGTAGAGACTGCTCACCGCAGTATAGGGAATCCCACTGCCAGGCCACAGCTCTTCTGCTCTCCCCATTACTTCCACTAAAAGGCACGGCGTGCAAACCACAAGCTCCGAAGGAAGAGCCAAAACGTAAATGGAGCTGGTGTGATGGAGGCTGAGGTAACAATGGGAGCTCCTGCAGGTACTGGGTAGTGGCAGTAGGCAGTTTCAATGTATATCTCCACTGGATCCAGCTGAAGGTCAGAGCTCTGCTCTACATCAACTATTATTAAAAAGAACAACCAAATAATGGTTGATTATTGTTGGGATAATTGTTGCCAGCAATATCCATGTCTCAAGCACATATTTTTTTAAATGCTTAAGGTCGAACTGTGGCCTTGAAAGGATCTTGTCCATGAGAGACAAGGGATTTACTCCAGTGGGATTAGATATCTCTGCCTTGGAGGACATTCAGTGAAGTTGCTTTGACTAAATTCTTCATGGCAAATTATCTTACATTCTGAAAAGATTTTCATAATACCCCATGAATCATTCTGCAAATTCATCTTTCTTGGAGTATCTGACCACGATGATGGATTAGACCTGAGGCAGCTCCTGTCAGGTTCCTGAGCTGGAACCTTGGTAAACTTAAAACGCTAAACATGTTTCGTTCTGTAAAGCTGAGAAATACAAGCTTTACTTGAGCAACACACACAAAATTCTGCAGAAACTCATCAAGTCAGGCAATATTTATGGAAGGGAACTAACAGTTGGCATTTCAGATGGAAACACTTCATCAGGACTCTACGTATCTTGAGCTTGTTTCAGAGCGCGGTCTGAGGTGTGACATTGGATGGGCTATATAAAATATAGAAGAATTTGAAGGGACAAAATAGTTGAAATTTTGTAAGATGGGAGTCAAACTGAGGCCCATCATTCAGCAGAGAGATTTATGGAGGTACAAGATCAGGCAAAATCTAGTTGAATCATTGAACAAGCTTGAGGGTTGAATGGTCTTCTGTAGACTAATTTTCTTTGGAGGGAACTGTCCTCTCTGGTGGGAGAATTAAGGATAAAGGTTCTCTACTTTAATATTAAACCACATGCATTTGGGGATTAGCAGGATACAATTTTCTCCATATAAATTTAGAATTCCCTATTTCAGAGCATGGTGGATCATAGGGTACTTAGCCCCTTCAAGGCCGAGACTACGAGATTCTTGTATGAGTTTTGGATCTGTTAGATAGAGCACAATCTGGAAAGGTGACTGTCCGTCACGTGATTGGATGATCTCACACAGAACCATGCCTTTGGGAGTTTCACTGAAACTGATCTAAGTCGTATTATTTCATTGAAACAGGGATTGATTGTTTGGTGCCTCATTGAATTGTCTCCTGGATGCCTAAAAGAGCAGATGGTTCTCATTCAATCTCCAATTCCTGCTGCTCCCCCTCCCACCCTAAAGGTATCTGTATCTCTTCCTTCTCAGGATGGTATCTGCACATCCTACCCTTTAGACTTGAGCACGAGATCTAGGCTGTCACTCTTAACTAGATTGGATTAGATTAGTTTTATTTGTCAAATGTACAGTGAAACACTGAAACATACGGTGAAATATGGCATTTGCGTCAATGACCAGCACAGTCTGAGGATGTGCTGGGGGCAGCCTGTAAGTGTCGCCATGTTTCTGTGGCTGACTTAGCAAGCCCACAACTCACTAACTTTACATCTTTGGAATGTGGGAGGAAACGTGGTTATGGGGAGAGTGCACAAACTCTTTCCAGACAGTGGCAGGATTTGAACCCCAACTGGCAGCACAGTAAAGTGCTACTCTAATCACTATGCTAACGTGCTATCCAGTACAGAACTTCCAAAGCGTCACCTCTCAAGGTTCTTGCAGCCCCTCTTCGCTGGATGTAAAAGATTTGGTGATGAAAATGAGTGTGTTTGCTGGTGTCCTGGACAATATTTCTACTTAGTGGCCACTGAGTGTATGTTTGTGGTCTTCAGCTGCTGCAGCCCACCCACTTCAAGGTTTTACATGTTGTGCATTCAGAAATACTCTTCTGTACACCACTGTTGTATTGCATAATTAGTTCGGTTACTGTTGCCTTCCTGTCAGCTCGAACCAGACTGGTTATTCTCCTCTGAACTGCCACTCATTAGAAATGTTTTGTTTTTTGCATCATTCTCTGTAAACTCTAGAGAAAGCTGTGTGTGAGCAGGAGATCAGCGGTTTCTGAGATAATCAAATCACCCCATCTGGCACCAACAATCATTCTAAAGCCAAAGTGACTTAGATTACATTTCTTTCCCATTCTGATGTTTGGTGAACAACAACTGTACCTCTTGACCATGTCTCCATGCTTTTATGCATTGAGTTGGTGCCACGTGATTGGCTGATTAGATATTTGCATTAACAAGCTGGTGTATGGGTGTACCTAATAAAGTAGCCGCTGAGTGTATGTCCCACAAATAAAATAGTGCAGATCTTGGTCATCTGAAACAAAAACAAAAAATTATGTAAATAGCAGGTCAAGCAGCATCTGTGGAGAGAGATAAGCGTGGGTCATATTTGAATAGCCATGGAATCATACATCTCAACAGATCCATGCTGACCAAGGTGCCCATCCAGTAACCTTATGTTGCATTTATGTCCCTTTGTCATTCCAAGCTTACCCCAGCCTCACCCTATCAGAGATATTTCCTCCATCCTGTTCATCTTGTGCACAAGGATATCCAGATTCCTCTGAAAATATTGGTCCAGCCGTTAGGAATTCTGCTTCACAGCCCCAGGTTTGATCCCAATCTCCACTGCTGTCTGCAGCAGGATATTACCAGAGTATACGGAATGAGCTGGTAGAGGCAAGAACAACACTTAAAAGGGTGTTGGACAGTTAAATTGAGAGGCTGTTAAATTGAACAGCTTCTTCCTCCAGGCCATGAGACTACTGAACTCCCTGCCACCACTCAGGCCTCAACACTTATGAAGTGTCAGTAATGTTCACTGTTTAGATTTTGACTTAAATGCACCTCGTGTTAGATGCCAATCTTCTGGAATATTTTTTTATTATTTGTTAACTTATCTGTGGTAATATGACTTGTGTGTGGTGTGTGAGTTATATGTACTGTGTTGTGAACTTTGGTCCGGAGGAACGTTGTTTCGTTTGATGGTATGAATGTATACGGTTGAATGACAATAAACTTGAACTTCATAGGAAAGGTTTAGGGAGATGTGGGCCAAATGTGGGAAAGTGTGACCAGCTTGTCGTGCCGTATCGCTCTGTGAGTCGTAATAGAAGTCCCAGTAAACTAAGTATCTAGTTATTCACATACTGCTTTTTATGGGGGCTAGCTGTGCACAATTTGGTTGCTGCATTTCCTACACAACAATACCACATTTCAAAAAAATACTTTACTCGCTATAAAATTTTAAAGTTTGCTTTATAAGATTATAAAATTTCACACACCCTTCTACGCTTTAAACATGCTGGTTACCTGGAAGAGCCCCCCTGGTGGACAGAGCGAAAACAAAGAGTCCCTCAAACTACATTGGGTCTCACTGAGAAGGGAAGATCACAACAGGAGAACTGAATGCAGACGACAACCCTGATAAACACATAGGTGAAGTGTTGCCTCACCTGCATGGATGGTTTGAAACTCAACAAAATTCTGCAGAAGCTGGAAATTGAAGACACCATACACACAATGCTGGAGGCACTCAGATAAACACTTGACGTTTTCAGGCCAAAACCTTTCATCAGGATTGGACAGGAAGTTTCCTTTCCAGTCCTGGTTCTGATTCATTTACTTATCACACGTACTGTACATTGAAACATACAGTGAAATACGTTGTTAGTGTTAACAACCAACATAACCTCGGTGTTGGGGGTCTCAGTGCAAAATGTTGACTGTATACACCCCTCTATGATCTGCTGAGTTCCTCAGCTTTTTATATATGTTGCTCAAGATGTTCAAGATATATGCAGAATGGTGTTGGAAAAGGGCCAGGAATATCATGAAGGATCCCAGTCACACTGCTCATGGACTGTGGGTCCCAGTCCCATCAGGGAGGAGGCTATGCAGCATCCACGCCAGGACCACCAGACTCAAAAACAGTTACTTCCCACAGGCAGTAAGGTGGATCGACACCTTCACCCTCCACACCCCGATCTCCTACTACTTTATCATTTCCTGTCAGGGTCAGCTTATGTACAGGCAATCCTGTGCCTAGCATCATTTTATGTACATACAATCAGTCTATGTATATAAGCTACCTTATGTTTTTACAGTATATTTATTGAGGTTTTTTATTATCGTGTTCTTTATCTTATTTTTTATGCTGCATTGGATCCGGATTAACAATTATTTTGTTCACCTGTACACCTGTGTAATGAAAATGACAAACAATCTTGAATCATGAGTCTGCTGATGCTCTGTGTTTAAAATAAATAATTAAATAGTTTTTGGATAAATTGGTAAAGTTGAGATAAGAAATCAATAAACACCTATCATTGGAGCCTTCCACCTACATAAGGAGGCTTTGCCTTAATTTCAGAGTCAGAGCCTCGCAACTATGAATAGGTGCTTGGGCAGGACCCAACAAGCTCTCTCACCTCTTTACGCATGATGCAAGGTACCGCTCACCTTAAATGTCCTGATGTACTTAGAAGTTGGATGGCACCTCAACAGCCAGCAGTTCTGCGGCAGGAGGAAAATTTGAATATGGGCACAGCACCAAGATGGGGAGTTTCCAAAAGAAAAAATGGGTGAGCCTGGCCTCAGCAAATTCACCCGAGGGTGCAGCACGCAGCCGGGCAGAAGGAGTTAAATGGGTGCAGCTGCTGCTATACAGAGAGGGTGGCTGCACCACACAAAGTAAACTTGAAATGTAGTGCAATTCAGGAAGGTACATCAAGGGGACCTGGGGAAAGCAACAATAGCTTGCCTTGAGCTTGAAGAGTGATATTTCAAAATTTCTTCAGAGCTCTCTCTGATCAAGCAGGTTTTATTGTCAAAAGGCAGACTTTGTTTCAGAGAGGAAGAAAAAAAGCTGTGCTTATCATCGAGCAAGGCTTCCAGGAATGAAACACCCTGTAAATGCTCAGCAGATCCCACCTCTAGAGATGGCAGGCTATTCGGCCCCTCTTTCTCTCTCACTCAGGAACAGGCGAAGATGTCTCTGACACTCAGTTATGGTGTGATGGACGTGGGGTGTCGGGGAGACAGTCTGCAGTCGGCTGAGAGTGGGTGTGCAAGGGGTGAAGTGGAACTCCCACAATGAACTAGGGAACAGACAAAAGGAGTAGGGAAAGCTTACCATAAAGAAACACTCTGTACCACGTGCTCACGAGCCACAGCAAGCTCACTCAAACCAGGACTAGTTAAAACTTACAAACAATGAAGGTGTACAAAGTACTTACAGACATACAAATGCACACACACACACACACACACACACACACACACAGAGGCATGCATAGAAGCACTCACACACATACACGCACACCGCAAACATGCACATACACAAGTATGAAGCAAACTTGAATACGTGCACAAGACATGAACACACGCACACACACACACAGACACACACACACACACACACACACACACACACACACACACACACACACACACACACAGAAAAGCACACATACATGCACAGCACGCATACACACACTCACACAAATTAAAGAAAACATTGAGGTGGCAGGATGGGGGGGGGCTAGCAAATAAAAGCTCAGCAGCGAAGCAATTAAGATTCAACAGATGTCTAAGGCTGCTCTTGGTTTTTTTGTTTTTGTTTCTGCATGCATGTGAAAGAGCGAGTGAGAAAGTAAAGCAGCATTTGGAAGTCTTTGCGCATACTTGACTGTGCTGTATTGCTAGGAGCCCAGGCTCTTTGTGAGCCCTTGCAGAGGGCTCTGGAATGTCTGCGCACATATTGTCATGCAGGGCTGAAGAAGTCTAGTACTTGAATCACTTCCAGTAGGCCCTTTCTATATATATATTTTTTCACTAAAGCATTAACTCTTTGCCAACCCAGTCAAATCCTTCCTCCTGTTCACTCCACTGTGAATCTGGCAGTGCCCAATTCTATTGTCAGGGGCCTGCCGACCCAACACTGCTTTGGAATAGATGTTATTAACCCTTAAGGTGCTGAGACATTCCTGCTGCCTTGCAGGAAGCGATGACTATATGCATGATCAAGGAGAACTTCCACAAAACTATATAAGAAATGGTGTTATAACAGAACGCGTCTGTACTGATAAACACAAGAGGCACAGAAATGGCTGGAGGAACTCAGGTTAGGTAGCACCTATAGGGGGGAATAAATGGTCAATATTCAGGCTGAGGCTTCATCTGGACTGGAAAAAAAAGGGATGGACAGAAACCAGAGTTATATGAAGGGCCACAGCCCGAAAAGTTGACTGTTTACTCTTTTCTATAGATGCTGCCTGTCCTGCTGAGTTCCTCCAGCAATTTGTCTGTTTTGCCCCAGAATTATATGACTTCTTGTGTGTGTTGTTCAAGATTACCAGCAATCTCTCGTGTTTATAATTAATCAGTAAAATTGAGTTAAGAAATTAATTAGCAACTATCAAAAAGAAAATGACTTTTCATCATAAACACGAGAGATTCTGCAGATGTTGGAAATCAGGGCAACACACACAAAATGCTGGAGGAACTTAGTAGGTCAGGCAGCATCTACAAAGGGAAATAAATTAACAGTCGGTGTTTTGAGCCAAAACTCTTCATTGCAATTGCTTGATGCAGGCCTGCAAAACTGCTTCACCCATCCTAATGAAGGCCAGGGATTCTGTTCCTATTCCTGAGAGTCACTTCTCACAAAGTTCCCTTGCTTCTGTCTCTGGAAGTATTTTTGAAAATGTAGACGTTCACTTCAGTGGAGCCGAGTTCCCTGTCCTGAGTAGAAAATTATTCTGATTCTCAGGAAATATCTGGCCAATGATTCACAGGTTGGGCACCTTGTTAGTTCTAACCAATCACAAGTGATTTTAGAGGAGTTTAGAGGAGAACAGAGTAATTTGGCAGTCTGGAGATTTCTTCCTCATCACCCATGAATTCAGAAGGATTCAGTTTATTCAATGTAAATTAAATATTGAGAGTAAATAGTGTACGTTTATACCTCTAGGGTAATAATTTCAATAGAAAAGCTTAAGTTAGTTGTGTTGGGAGGTGGAGAAAGCACTTGTTACTAAATAACTTTTCAAAAACTTTCCAACAAACATTGCAGACTTTGTGGTGATGTTTGAGGCTGCAGCCACTGAATTATCGACCATAACACCAGAAAGGCTGCACAGCAGATGAGACCACTCAGCCCATTGTGCTGATCGGAAAGATCTTCCGCAACCTAATCCCACCTCATAGCATGATTGTGCAAATAAATTTACTTTGGAATGGAGGAGGCTTTTCTGAGGTGTATAAAATTATACACCTCAATAAAGTAGGTAGGTAGGATGGATCTATCTCTCTTAGCAGAGAAATCAAAAACCAGAGAACAGAGACTCAAGATATTTATAAAAGGATTAGAGAAGGGAGAGGAAAATGTTTTCATCCGGAAGGTGGTGTGAGTACAGAACTCACTGCTTGATAGGAGTGTGTTGATAACTTTACTCACCTCGACTCTGAAATGACCGCAGACAGACTCACTTTCAAGGACTCCATACTTCATGCTGTTAGTATTAGTTTAAACTATAAAGAATAAATGTTCTGGTATACATTGGGGTGTCATGGTAGTGTAGTTGTTATCATAATGCTATTACAGCGCCAATAACATGGATTCATTTCCCACCGCTGCCTGTAAGGAGTTTGTACGTTCTCCCCATTACCTCCAGGTTCTCTAGTTTCCTTCCACATTCCAAAGATGTGTGGGTTAGTAAGTTCATTGATCAGATGAGCGTAATTGTGCGGCATGGGCTTGTTGGGCCAGAAGGGCATATTAATATTTCTAAACAAAATCAAATAAAAATGCTCTGCTTTATCTACTGGGGCAGAAGAAACAAAAGCCTGAAAGCATATATCACCTAGTTCAACAACTTCTTCTACCCCACTTGAAATAAGACTATTAAAATAGTACAGTAAAGGGGACGACCCTACAATATACTTCAGTATGATTGTGTGTCTCTGCAACTGAAACTGCATTCTGTTATTGCTTTACCTTGAGCTACCTCAGTGCAGAATTGCAATAAATTGATCTGCATGGATGTGAGACAAGTTTTTCACTGTACCTCAGTACGTGTGACAATAATAAACCAATTTACCCATTGACCAATCAGCAACATAATATCAGAATTACTGTCTGATGTTTGGGTGCTTGAAGTGTGTTGTCTGGGGTGGTGGAGGCAAATATAATTGGACGTGGAGGCTTTGCAGAGGGTGCAGAAGATGTTTTATTTATTTAGAGCTTGGAACAGGCCTTTGCAGCCCAGTGAGCAGCATTGACCAGCAACGTACCTATTTACCCCTTCCCTAATCACAGGACAATTTACAATGAACAATTAATCTACTAACTGGTGCATCTTTAGACTGTGGGAGGATATACATGTGTGCCCTGAGGAAACACATACAGACTCCGAACTAAGGAATGCCCCAAGTTACAATGACATTGCGCTAACTGCTAACTATAAGGAGATGTTGGATAAACTTGGGTGGTTTCTTTGGAGTGAAAGAGGCTGAGGAAAGACCTAGCAGAAGTTTATAAGATTATAAAAGGCCTAGATAACCAGTGAGTTTTTTTTTACCAAAGTTGAACTAAGGTGGGAGGGGGCAAGTTCAAAAGAGATGTGCAGTTTTTTTATACAGAGTGCTGAGTGCCTGGAAAGTGCTGTCCAGGTTGAAGGTGGAGGCAGATATAACAGAGGCACTTTAGATAGGCACTTGAAAGTGCCCAGGGAATGGTGAGATGTGGACATTATGTAGGCCGAAGGGATTAATTTAATCAGCATTTTAAAAAATTGTTTAATTATTTCAGCACAACATCATGAGCCAAAGGGCCGTCCTGTGCTGTACTGTTCCATGTTCTGTAATAATGCACAGATTGTGGGATCTTGTCGTGCACAGCATGGCCATTTGTCTTCCAATGAGAAAACAGTGACTGCATTGCAATATAAGAGTGCTGTGTAGATGTGCTGCGTCTTGGGGTGTCCCCAGGTTCCCAAGCATCGTAGAAAGTCTGTTTCTCAGCTGAAGGGTTACCTGTCACAGTAGAGTGCTCTGCTACACAAATGCCACCATAATTACCAATTTGTGGAGACTTTCTAAAGCCAAGACTGCAGCCATAAAAGCAAGAACAGCAGCCTCCATATGATTTACAATGCTGGTATCATGGTACATGAATGTACTATTAAAGCATCTTAATGCAACTGTGTCATCTTGGCTGAGGGACAAACTCAACTCCTGAAGCACCAAAGAACTATCCTGTTGTAAGGCGGCCAGAGGCTGCTGTGTGGGCAGGTGCTGCGACTGACGCTGGTGAGCACACAATGGCTTCGTTTTCATTTGGCACCAGGAAGGAAGGAGAAATGTTTTAAAAATGGCTCAGTCCGAGTCAGCTGGGTGGCCCTTTCCCGGGACGTGGATGGCGATTGAGCCATGCACACTGGCGGCAGGAGTGGGAATACTGGGGATCAGTGAAGAGGGGAGGGGTAGGATCAAAGCAATAGGGCAGTCAGCGATTGACACTGATGGGCTGACTCAGCTGACGTCGCATCTGCTGACCAAAGAGTCATGTGCTGGTGTGACTGAGGTGTTCAACATTAAATGCAGAATTAAATCAGTCTGATCTTATCTGCTGGTACGGTCGGTGGATTTTGATTCGTAGGTGGATTTGGAGTTGGATTCCGGTTCATTTATTTGTCACACTGACATTGAACCATGTAGTGAAGTTCGGTGGTTGCATCGACAACCATCACAACCTGGTGATGTGCTGGAGACAGCCTGCAAGCATTGCCAAACATTCTAGTGCCAACATAGCATGCCCACAATATTCAGTAAAACACAAGCAACAGCAACAACAACAGTGAAACAAGCCTCTTTCCTCCCTTTTATCTACCCACCCGCCAATGCACACATACAGAGGGGTCTCCAATCCCGAGGCAGGCTGTCTTCGAGCATCCGACCTCCAGTGGACTTCCCAACTTGCAGACATCGAGCCTCTCTAACCTCCCCAGTGGACTTACAGACTCACATATCCAGAGTTCTGGCCATCGGGCCTGGACTTCCACACTCGCTGACTTTGTGGTCTTTGACCTTTGGACTTCAGCTGTTGATATCAACCCCTAGGCTTGCCGGTGCCGGAAAAAATAATGAATTTTTATTGTTAAGGCGATGCGTTGACTCACCCATTCTTTCTCCTGTTCTTCAAGATACCTGTTGCCTAAATCTGCCCAAATAGGAGCAGTTCAGCTCTCACCTGGGGCCTGCAGATGCACAAATCACCCACTGGGGGAGCTGCATCAAATGCACCTCTCGCACTGGGGCTCAGAAGGGAAGGGCGGGAGAAGGGGATTGCATTACTGATAGGGGATTCCATACAGAGGAGTAGACACAAGATTCTGTGGATGTGAAAGAGACACTCAGAAGGTATATTGCCTACCAGGTGCCAGCGTCAGGGTTGTCTCAGTAAACACAAAATATTGTGCAGATGCTGGGGTCAAAGCAGCACTCACAACACGCTGGAGGAACTCAGCAGGTCAGGCAGCATCCGTGGAAAGGATGAGTCGACGTTTCGGGCTGGAACCCTTCATCAGGACTGTAGAGGGAAGGGGCAGAGGCCCTATAAAGAAGGTGGGGGGAGGGTGGGAAGGAGAAGGCTGGTAGGTTCCAGGTGAAAAACCAGTAAGGGGAAAGATAAAGGGGTGGGGGAGGGGAAGCAGGGAGGTGATAGGCAGGAAAGGTGAAGGAGGAATAGGGGAAAACACAATGGGTAGTAGAAGGAGGCGGAACCATGAGGGAGGTGATAGGCAGCTGGGGGAGGGGGCAGAGTGAAATAGGGATAGAGGAAGGGAGGGGGAGGGAATTACCGGAAGTTGGAGAATTGTATGTTCATACCAAGGGGCTGGAGACTACCTACAGCCTCAACAGGGTTGTCTCAGGATGGGTCCACAGCATTCCAAAGGGGTAGGGTGCATAGCCAGAAGTCTTGATACATATTGGCATCAATAACATAGGTAAGAAAAGGGAGAATGTCCTAAAGAGAGAATTTAGGGAGTAAGGTGAAAAGCTGAAAAGCAGGACCTCCAAGGTAGTAACCTCTGGGTTACTGCGTGTGCCATGTGCCAGTGAGGGTAGGAATAGGATGATCTGGCAGGTGAATGCGAGGCTAAGGAACTGGTGCAGGGGGCAGAGCTTCAGCTTTCTGGATCATTAGGATCTTTCCTAGAGAAGCGATCCCAATGATCCGCCCTGAACAAAACTGATGGTTTACACCGAGGGGTCCAATATCTTTGCGGGCAGGTTTGCTAGAGCTGTAGGGGAGTGTTTACCCTGATTTAGCAGGGGGTTGGGAACCAACATGCTAGGGATTAGGACATGGCTTACAACTTGATGCAGAGTGCAGTGAGACTGTCAGAAAAGACAGATGGATGATAGCGAAAAATTACAGTCAGTGGGATGAGTGGGTTCAGGTGGGCCAAGATCTAAAAGGGTGACGATGCAGGTCTAAAAGTGTTATATTTGGATGCACACAATACACAGAATAAGGTAGATGATCTTGTAGTGCAGTTAAAGGTTGGTAGGTATAATGTTATGGGAAAGCAGGTGGGCAGAAGAGGTGTGGTGGCTCTGTTATAAAAAATAAAATAAAATCCTTAGAAAGAGTTGACATAGGATTGGAAGATGTAGAATCCTTGTTAAGAAACTGCAAGGGTAAAAAGACCTCTGAACAGCAGCCTGGATGTAGACTACAAATTTCAGCAGGAGATTGAAAACACATGTCAAAAATGACAACGTTACTATAATCATAAGACCATGAGTGATAGGAGAAGAATTAGGCCATTCAGCCAATTGACTCTTCTCTGTTATTTCATCATGGCTGATCCATTTTCCCTCTCAACTGCATTCTCCTGCCTGCACTGCACTGTAACCTTTCACACACTGACTATACAAAAATTATCAACCTCCACCTTAAATATAACCAATGACATGGCCTTCACAGATACCCATGACAAGGAATTCCACAGGTTCACCACACTCTGGCTACATAATTTCCTCCTCATCTCTGTTCTCAATGGACATCTCTATTCTGAGACTGTGCACCTATTCCTAGATTCCCTGCAAAAGAACTCCCAAATCCCTTTGCACCTCAGATATTTGAATTTTCTGCCCGATTAGAGAATAGTTCACACTGTTGTTCATTCTCCCAAAGTGCATGACCATACACTTCCCGACACTGTCTATCTTGCTTGATATTTCTTCGAGGATTTCTAACAGATTTGTCAGGCAGGTTTTTCTCTTAAGGAAACAATGCTGACTTTGGTCTACCTTATCATTTGCCTTCAAGTACCACAAAATCTCATCCTTAGTAATAAGTTCCAACATCCTTTCCAACCACTGAGGCTAAAATTTCCTTTCTTCTTCCTCCCTCCCGTCTTGAAGAGTGGAATGACATATGCAATTCTCCATTCCTCCAGAACCATACAAAAATCTAGTAATTCTTTAAAGATCATTACTAATGCCTCCACAATCTTTTCAGCTACCTCTTTCAGAACCCTGGGGTGAAGTCCATCTAGTCCAGGTGACTTATCTACCTTCAGATCTTTAAATTTCACAAGCACCTTCTCCCTGGTAAAACAATTGTACTTACTTCTGTTCCTTGACACTTTCGAACTTCTGGCTAATGCTAGGATCTTCAATAGTGAAGACAGATGTAAAATACTTATTTAGTTTGTCTGTCATTTCCTTGTCCCACATTGCTGTCTCTCCAGAGTCATTTTCCAGTGGTCTGATGTCTACTCTTGTCTCTCTTTTATTCTTTATATATCTGAGTAAACCTTTGGTATCTTATTTTATGTTCTGGCTAACTTACTTTCATATTTCACCTCATGGGTTTTTTAGTTGCCTTCTGTTGGTTTTTAAAAGCTTCCCAATCCTCTAACTTCCCACTGATTTTTGCTCTATCATATGCCCTCCCTTTTGCTTTTATGTTGTTTTTGACTTTCCTCATCAGCCACGGTTACATTAACCTACCTTTAGAATCCTTCTTCTTCTTTGGGATGCATCTATCCTGCGCCTTCTGAATTTCTCCCGGAAATTTCAGCCACTGCTGTAATCCTGTCATCCCTGCTAGTGTCCCCTTCCAATCAGCTTTGGCCATCTCCTTTCTCATATCTCTAGAATTCCCTTCACTCTACTGCAGTACTGAAACAGCTGATTTTAGCTTTTCCCTCTCAAATTGCAGGGTGAGGTCTTTCACATTATGATCACTGGCTCCTAAGGGTTCCTTTATCTTAAGCTTTCTAATCAAATCTGGTTGATTACATAACATCTAATCCAAAATAATCTTTCCCCCAGTGGGATCAACCACAAGCTGCTCCAAAAAGCCTTCTCATAGGCATTTTATGAATTCTCTGTCTTGGGATCCAGCACCAACCTGGTTTTCCCAATCTACCTGCATAGTGAAATCTCCCATGATGGTAGCCCAGTGGAATCATGAGAGGAGGCTACACACGGGTCAGGGCAAGAGATTTAAAAGGAAGAGTTTATGAGCTGTTGGCTTTTTCTGGCAACACACACAAAATGCTGGAGGAACTCAGTAGGCCAGGCATCATCTTTTTCTGGCAGCCTGCTTTTCAGCTTTCTACCTAGCTCCCTAAATTCTCTCTTCAGGACCTCCTCCCTTTCCTGCCTATGTCATTGGTGCAAGTATGTACCAAGACTTCTGGCCGCTCCCCTTCCTTCTTTAGAATGCTGTATACCCAGTCTGAGACGTCCCTGACCCTGGCACCTGGCAACATACCATCTGGGTGTCTCTTTCATGTCCACAGAATTTCGTGTCTACTCCTCTAACTATGGAATCCCTTATCGTTACTGCAGTCTTCTTCTTCCCCCCTCTCTTCTGAGCCACAGTGCTAGAGACCCGGACATTGTGGCTCATCCCGACAGGTCTTCCTCTCCCACCAGTATCCAAAGCAATGTACTTATTATTGAGGGGAGTGGCCACAGGTGTTCTCTTCACAGGCTGTCCATTTCCCTTCCCTCTTCTGACAGTCAGCCTGGTGCATGTTTCCTGTAACTTCGTGGTGGCTACCTCCCTGTAGTTCCTATCCATTACTTCCTCTGTTTACTGTATTAAGCTGCAGCTCCAGTTCTTTAACATGTTCTCTGAAGACCTGCAACTCAGTGCACCTGATGGAGATGTGGTTATCCAGGAGGCCGGAGGTCTCCCAGAATTCACACATCTCAAACGAAGAAAGCAACAAAGCCCCCAGAGCCGCTCTCACTGCACTGACTGTGCATTAACATACAAAGAGTGAAGATGAAGAAGGAACTTACTAGAAACTTGCTCCTGCATTATTTGTATTTGCCCTTGCTAATGAAGCACAATTCAATCGTGCTGCTGGATAAAGGCGTAAATCCACAAATGTTCCTTTTTAAATCTTTCACTCCGACCTGTGCGTATCTTCTCCTTACGATTTGATTGGGCCACCGTCATGGGGGATTTGGATATGCAGGGAAATTGGGAAAATCCAATTTGGTGCTTAATTCCAAGAGTGAGAATTTTAGGCATAGCTTTTTAGTGCAGCTTGTGATTAAAGGAGAAAGGTTATTCTGGATTGGGTGTTGTGTAATGAACAAGTTATGATTAGTAAACGTATGGTAAAGGAATCCTTTTGAGGTCATGATACGATAGATTTCACCCTGCAATTTGAGAGAGAGAAGCTAAAGGGAATTACACTGTTCCAGTGGAGTAAAGGGAATTACAGAGGTACGAGAGAGGAGCTGGCCAAAGTTGACTGGCAGGGATGACGACAGAACAGTACTGGCTGGAGTTTCTGGTAGAAATTCGGAAGATGCAGGATAAGTGTAACCCAAAGAAGAAGTATTCTAAAGGTGGGATAACACAACAGTGGCTGATGACGGAAGTCAGAAACAACTTAAAAGCAAAAGAGAGACAATTTAACAGAGCAAAACTTAGTGGGAAGTTAAGAGGATTGGGAATCCTTGAACTTGCAACGAACCCTACACTAACCGTATTTTATTCTCCCCGCATTCCTGACAACTCTCTTCCACCCCATTCCCCCTCAATTTTACCCTCACCTACACGCCAGGAGCAACTGAACCTACCGACCTTTGGGGATGTGGGAGGAAAGTGGAATATTTGGACAAAGCCGTTTAGCCTGGGCCAGGAGATAGAGATAAAGACCTTATTCAATCGGCAGTAGCAAAGATCCAATATTCCAAACTTGGAACTCATGCCGGGGAGGAGTCAAGCATGGTGGTGAGGGAGATGTTCACTGATCCGCTGGTGATGCATTTGGTTGGTGAGGGTGTGGGGCATGAGTGTAGGGAAGGGGATGGCATGGGAGAAGATCAGCTGCAGACAGTTCAGATGCTAGAGACTGAGCATAAACTCCACGTCAGCGATGTGTTTGTATGTTGAGGGAGGAAGAGAGACTCCTTTCAAAAAAACAACACTAGATGAATGAGCCCATTTAAATCTGCTTCCTCCCCTGGCCAGCCTTAGGTTGTTCGACCACAGCAAGCTGCCAGACTCCTGTCGTATGTTTAGCATTGGGCACTGGCAAGGCCATTTCCCCACCCCACGCCTCCCCTCTCCACACCACCTTACCCCCCACTCTCCTTTCTCCCAACTACTTCCGATCTCTTTGCAAAGGGGCTGACTCATCAAGAGTTGCATGTGTGAGACAGCGAGAGAGGCACACTCTTGTGTCGTACTCTGGGACGTACCAAGGAGCTCAGAAACAAGAATGCATTTTTTAAAGTGGCAAAGTCGATCTTGTAGCCAACTGCGCACAGCACCCTTCCTAACAGCAGAAAATCACCGCTTCAATGCAGTTCTGATGAGGAGCCATTCAGAGTCAGAATCAGGGTTAATATCACTGGCATAGGTCATGAAATCTGTTGTCTTGTGACAGAACAGTGAAATATAAAAAAATTCTATAAATTACAATAAGAAATATGTATTAAAAATTAAATTCTTTGATCTAAATGTTAACTTAGCTTCTCTCTCTCTCTCACTCTCGCTCTCTCTCTCTCCCCCACTCTCTCTCTCTCCCTCTCTCTCTCACTCTCTCTCTATCTCTATCTCTCTCTCTCTCCCTCTCTCTCACTCTCTCTCTATCTCTCTCTGGCTCTCTGTCTCTCTGTCTCTCTCTCTCTCCCTCCCCCTCCCTCTCCCTCCATAAAACCATAGGAGCAGAATCAGGGCATTCAGCCCAATAAGTTTGCTTTGCTATTGAATAACAGCCGACTTTTTTCTCAACCCAGAAGAGAGATCTTGGGATCCAAGATCATAGCTCCTTGAAAGTGGCTACACAGATTGATAAGGTGTTTAAAAAGGCTTATAGAATGCCTGCTTTTATGAGTGAGGCATTGAATTCAAAAGTTGGTGGGTTATGTTGCAACATTATAAAAGACTGGTCAAGCCTCATCTGGAGAATTGTATACAGTTCTAGTCACCCTACTATAGGAAGGATGTTGAAGTTTTGGAGAGGGTGGGGAGGAGGTTTACCAGAATGCTGCCCAGTTTAGAGAGCACGTGCTTTCGCAAGAGGCTGGATAAACTTGAGTTGGTTTCTCTGGAGTGTCGGAGGCTGAAAGGAGATCTGATAGAGGTTTGCAGGCTTATGAGAGGCATAAGCAGAGTGGACAGAAAGTATCTGTTTCCCAGGGTTGAAATGTCTAATACCAGAGGGCATGCATTGAAGGTGAGAGGGGGTAGGTTCAAGGGGTATGTGAGGGGTATATTTTTTACTCAGAGAGTCGTGGATACCTGGACTGCACTGCCTGGTATGGTGGTAGAGGCAAAAACATTATAGGCTTTTAAGGGATGTTTAGAGAGGCACATGAATGTGTGGAAGATGGAGGGATATGAACATTCTGCAGGTAGGTGGGATTAGTGTTTGGGTGTTACTGATTGCTTTTTTAGCTGGTTCAGCACAATATTGTGGGTCAGATAACCTTGTTCTTGTGCTGTACTGTTCTATGGTCTATCCTTTATGTAATCTGATTTTCCTGAGAAAGGCAGGACTTGCAAAATCCTCACAGCAACAGAGACTCTGCAAGTTCTGTAGTACCTTGCAGTGGTTAATGTTGGTTTAATTTCTGGGTTAAGATGGAATCCAGAAGTTTTTTTTTCTTACACAAACACATTAATCAGGTCACAACAGAAAAGAATATTAACTCCTCAAGTCTCTAGTTATCTGATGATGTCTTTCAAGAGAACTCTGAGTGTCTATTACAAAGCACACCTCACTACACTGGGAGGGTGAGCCTGTGCTTAGACAGTGGATACTGCAGTTGTTCAGTGGATAAAGCAGCCGTGTCTTCCAGCTCCCAATGTTACCCCAGTCAGATCAGTGTATGGCCAATGGAGCCTCAGCTGGTCTGAATAGATCAGCAGCACCCACAAGAATGTGGGCCAGTACATGAAACATAGGAGCAAGCAAACAGAGGAACAAATGGCGTGACTTAGATTGATAATGGAAAACGGATGCCCTAATTCCAGCACCATTTTACTTCCAGACAGGAGAAAACTTGACCACTGGTTGAAAAAGTTGCCCATCAGGTTCCTATTAAATCTCTCCCCTCTCATCTACTCGTTCCTGATTCCCAAACCCTGGAAAACAGACTGTGTGCTTTAACCCTAACTATACCCATCATGATTTTATACTTCTTTATGAGATCTCCCCTCATTCTACTAATTTCCAACAAAAGAAGTCCCAACCTGCTCATCCTCTTTCTGTAACAGCTCCTCGAGTCCTAGCAACACACTTGTAAATCTCCTCTGCATTCTCTCCAGCTTAAAGGCATTTTTTTTCTATAGCAGACTGAGCAATACTAAACACAAATGCATCCTCATCAATGTCTTGTACCACTGTATATTGTCTGACAGTCCTTTCCTGTTTGGTTTGGAGACTGGAGTTAATTGTCAAGTGGATATAGGAGATAGAATAGTTACAACACAGGGACAGGCCCTTTGTTCCACAGTGTTGTGCCAAACTAATTAAACACCTAACTAAATGTGCATATCCAAAAACTTATTTTTGAGTGCTTTACTGTGGCCACCTGGTGACTTTGGTTTGCACCTTACCTATTGGCCTCTTTCTTAAGAGATGGCCATTAGGAGTCCTTCCTGAATTCTGGGATTTGTTGCAGATCAGAGGGCAGCCATGATCTGGAAATTTGAGGCAATCATTCTTGAAGGTACCACCCAAGGAAAAGACAGTATTTCCAGTCTTATTCAGCTTAGATCATATTCCCAATCCCATGGGAAGCAACAGGATCTATTTGTTTCTTTTTAATACTCGCTGCCATCAGTTCTCAGTTGAGGGGGAGTTGGGAAGGGTAGGAGATAATTTTAAATTAATCAAAAGATGACAGTTATTTATTCACATAATCCTGACCTGCTCTCTGTGACAAGATACCTTCCTACTTCTCCCAACTCATACTTTAGATCTGGCCTTTCCCTGCTCCCCGTACTCTCCTGCATCCCCCAGTCAGGTAGATAAATGCTTTTGCTGACAATGATACACTGTCCTGCTGAATTAAGCACCTATGTAGCTCCCGGACCTGCGAAACCAGGTCCAGGTCTGAACCTGAGTCTGCTGGAGGCCAAGCAGATGGTGTGTCCTGGGGTTGGAAGAGTATGTATGTAGTGGGTGGGAGGGAGGAACAGGAACAGGAGCAGGGCTCGTTTTGCTGTTGTTTTCTTGATGTTTGTTGTGTTCTCTTTTGCTCTGTGGAGCCTGGTGGTCATGCTGCTTTGGTGCTGGTTGGTGTGGCGACACTTGCTGGCTGCCCTCAGCACAGCCTTGGGTGTGTTGGTTGTGTTAAATGCTAATTATTGATTTCAGTATCTGTTTCAATGTGTATGTGAGCAATAGACTTGGATCTTGAATCGTGAGGGAAGCAGATTTGTGTGTGCATGTGTATGTGTGCACGGGCTTGTGTTCAACTTTATTATTGTTGTCAGAGGCTTACGTAACCAGGGTATAAATGTCATGAAAATTTACTTTTTTTCAACAGCAGCAGTGTGAGATTGAGATATAGATAGATAGAGAGAGAGAGAGAAAAGAAAGAGAAAGAAAGAAAGAAAGAAAGAAAGAAAGAAAGAAAGAAAGAAAGAAAGAAAGAAAGAAAGAAAGAAAGAAAGAAAGAAAAGAAATACAGCCTGAGGTAGCGTTAGGGCTTTTCAGATAGGTTCAAGAACTTGGTGACAGTGGGGAAGTAGCTGCTGTTGAATCTTGAGGTCTGCGTGTTTTGTGTGTGAGTATGTTGTGTGTATTTGTATGTGTGCACAAGTGCATGCAGCTAATTTGAGAGGCTGGTGATCCTGTCGCTTGATAGGGGGTTCCCTGAGATTTTATCCTTTATAAACTAAGCGTGGATTCACCAAATTGGTTTAGGATGAACGACTTGAACGGTTTGAAACAGAACATGTTTGATTCATGGTCTTGAGTCAGTAGAGTCAATGGGAGGTGGCTTCATTGAAAAAATATTTTAACATTGTGAGAGGGGATTGACAAGGGCAGATACAGGAATCCTGTTTCCTCGACTGACAGGGTGAAAACTCAGATAATGTTCTAAAGGTAAAGTGCGAGTCATTGCGGACTCGTATAGAAAAATCTTCAGCTGGACGTTGTGAACCTTGTGCGTTTTCTGCCCCACATCTGCGGATGTAAAATGCCTGAGTATACACTAGACAGATATAAAGCCTAGAAAGAGTAGATGTGGAAAGGATGTTTCCCATGGTGGGAGAATCTAGGACAAGAGGGCACAGCCTCAGGACAGAGGGGTGCCCTTTCAAAGCAGAGATGCAGAGAAATTTGTTTTACCAAAGGGTGGTGAATTTGTGGGACTTGTTGCCTCAGGCAGCTGTGGAGGCCAGGTCGTTGGGTGTACTTAAGGCAGAGATTGATAGGTTCTTGATTGGACATGGCATCAAAGGTTATGGGGAGAGGCTGGGAGCTGAGGTTGAGGAGGAGAAAGAAAAAAGGATCAGCTATGATTGAATGGTGGAATAGACTCGATGGGCCAGTTGGCCTAATTCTGCTCCTGTGTCTTATGGTCTTATGGTCTTATGTGGGAGAAACTAGAAGTTATAGGCAGCTTCATTATACTCCTTCTTCAGAGATGAAGAATTTCTTCACTCATCTTTGGAAAATCCCAGAGCTGTGAAAGTAGAGTCATGGAGGGTATTTATGGTTGAACAGACAGATATTTAGACTATGGGCAGGGTTGGGTTCAAGAGTAGTGAGGATTCTGCAGGACAGTGGAACTGAGGCCAAGGTCAAATCCGCCATGGCCCTGTTGAGAGGCAGAGGAGGTCAAGGGGCCAAGTTACCTGCTCTTGGTCCAATGTCTCAGACTTTGGTGGCTGGGCACTGAGAGGATCAAGAGAAATGTATGTTAGGCAGGTAGTGAGGTAGAAATGTAACCACCATCTTGTTGAATGGTGAAGCAGGACTGAGGGTTGCTGTGTTTAAGGGTGCTTGGACAGTCAAGAAAAGACTAATGATGTTGTGCTGTACTTTTATCCTACTCCAACATCAAGCTAACCCTTCCCTCCTACATAGCCCTCCATTTTTCTTTCATCCACGTGCCTGTCTAAGAGTTGCTAATGTATCTGCTTCTCCCATGACCCCGGAAGCACTCACCACTCTGACCTCTAACAGTGCCCCCCTGTATTTTCCTGCAATCTCCTCAATATTATGCCTCTTTGTATTTGCCATTTCTGCCCTGGGAATAGTCTGTGGCTGACTAATCTACCTCTGCCTCTTATCATCTTGTGCACCTTTATCAAGTCATCTCTCACCCCGCTCCTCCAGCACTCTGTATGTTGCTACTACTTTGATATATTGTTGAGGCTGTCTGTACACTTTGGGGGAGATCGGAATGCTAGACACTCATCAACCATCTTGCCATCTGGCAATGCTCTGCTGTGTCAGATCTCTCACTCTTCCCCCAATCCCCTGAGCTACTCTGGTCTTTCTGGTGGCATCCCTCTTTTTGGCACTCACATGGTCCTGGGGTGACCTGGTTGTTGAAGGGTTAAAGGGAAAAGCCTTTCTGCCAGTAAACCCCAGAGGGAGGGAGACAGCAGGGTTGTGGTTATTCCAAGCTAAACGAAAGACCCGGACAAAATATGGGAATTTTCTCCTGACTTTCCGTTGCTGCAGCACCCCCCACCCCAGCCACACCCCCCCTCCCCGTTGCCGTTTGGCAGATGGTATGTTCCAGGCACTCTGAACTTCAGCAGGTTAGAGTTCAAAGTCAAAAGCACTGACAAGCAACACCCCTCAAGTGTGATCAATCCCAGACCCTGCGGACGCTGCAAGTTGACTAAATCAGGCATTAAAAAAAGGGAAGCTCCCTTCTGTCCGGCAATAGACCACAAACCTCCCCTACAGCCTCCACAGTCTCCCACCTACAGGCAGTCAGGAAATTGTCTGCAGTTTTTTGTTCTGCAGGCAAAGCACTTGTGTGTTACAGGGGAGGGATTTGGGGGCAGGGCTGTTGGGGAGAGGGGGAGGTCTGAACTTGAACATTCTGCCAGTCCAGATCCTTGCTGTCGAAGTTTCCTCTCCAGCGTTCCAGGTTTTAATTCACCAGGCAGCCAAGAAAAAGAGGGACTCTTGCATACAGCTGACTTTGGAACAGTTACTTAACCCTTCCCATTCCCAGATCCTCTGTGCTAACTTCTAACAAGTGCCTGATTTGGCCATAAGAATGTCAGAAATAGGAACAGGAATATCCGACATTCACCTATGAGTTTGCTCATAGAAGGAATTCTCCTGCTATGCAAAAAAAATCTATCTAACCGTGTCTTGTTTATTTATTTAGTGGTACAGTGTGGAGTAGGCCCTTCAAGCCTTGCAGCCACAACAGTGCCTGACAAGCTGATTAACCCTAACCTAATCAACAGTGACCAACAGTGCCTGACAAGCTGATTAACCCTAACCTAATCAACAATGACCAACAGTGCCTGACAAGCTGATTAACCCTAACCTAATCAACAATGACCAACTAGCCTACCTGCTATGCCTTTGGATGCGGGGTGGACAGGAGTGCCCGGGGAAACGCCACACATTCCAGAGGGAGGAATACAGAGACTTCTTACAGACTGCACTGGAAGTGAGCGCTGAACTCTGATGCCTCAAGCAGTAATAGAATCACGCTAACCGTTAGGCTTCCATGGCACCCAATACTTAACGAGGTAGCCTCTACTGCATCCCTGGGCAATGAATTCCATAGACTTATTACACTCGGGGCCAACAGAATGTGGTTTCTTGAGTTCTTATGGGCCACCCAAAGGGCTGTATCTTCCTTTCTTTATTTCTTCGCTTTGTCTAAAGATGATGATGCAATGCCAAGCGTGGGGTTAAAATTAACTCCCATTCTTCTTCCCTAGTTGGTGAGGATCTGCGGTGTCCTGATCCACATTCTCTGTGTGACAGGCTTTACTGGACAAAAAATGATAAGAGGGTCAGATTGAGTGGATAGCCAGAACAGAAATGTCTAATGCGAGAGGGCTTAATTTTAAGGTGATTGGGGGAAAGTATAGGGGGGATATCAGAAGGAAGTTTTTTACACAGATAGTGGTGGGTTCGTTGAGCAGGTGTGGTGGTGGAGGCAGATATAGGTACGTACATTAGGGAGATTTGAGAGACTCTTAGTAACGCACATTGATGATAGAGAGATGGAAGGCTATCTAGCAGAGAAGGGTTAGATTGATCTTAGAGCAGGGTAAAAGGTCTTGGAGTAAGCTTCTGCATCAAGAAATATTCAGAAAACCAGTAGCAGTCTAATCTGATTAAGCAGGGTGACAGAAAGTACTCTGCACTGGAGTCAACATATATGGGAGGGTTATCTGTTGGACAGAGAAAGGATGGAAGAACACAGTGGTCTCGCTGGTGTGAGCAGCATTTCCACTTTAAGGAGAAAAGTCACATCCACATAATTTGAATACCCCCTGCAGTGTTGACCAGGGCATCCATGAACTTGGTGCCAACAGCAGAATCCATAGGATTTTGAAAGCTTAGCACCTCCTTGGTTGTGCCTTCAATATTTGTGGATGGGATAATTATAGCACAGGCTCCTCAGGGGAGGATTGCAACTGTAACCGGTCTGAAACCTCTTCATTAATGACTGCAGGTTGACATCTTTTCTCAGAAGGAGGGAAAATGCTACCCTTAAACTAGACGTTTCTCAGACAGAAAAGGTGACACTGTGGTGCAGCGGGTAGTGCTGCTGTCTCTCGGTTCCTCCCATCCTCCGCTGGGTTTTGATGTTCTCCCTGTCATCCCAGGTGCTCCAGTTTCTTCCCAAATGGAGTCATAGAGCACTACACCACAGAAACAGCCCTTTGGCCCATCTAGTCAGTGCCAACCTAGCTCCACTGTGCTGTACCCAAACCATAGCTATCCATACTTCTCCCATTCACATACCTACCTAAGCTTGCCTTAAATATTGTAACTGAACATCCAGTTACATCCACCACTTCCACTGCAGCTCATTCCACTATCATACCACCCTCTGAGTGAAGAAGTTCCCCTTAAATATTTCACTTTACACCCCAAATCTGAGGCCTCTACAGTTCTAGTCTCATCTGATCAGAGGAGAGAAAGCCTGCATGTATTTACCCCTAATATACCCTTCATAATTTTGTATACCTTTATCAGATCTTCCCTCATTCTCCTACACTCTAACCTAATCAACCTCTCCTTATACCTCATATCCTGGACTGTCAGCAACGTCTGTGTACGTTTTCAATCCCAATGACATGTCCACTCACAGAATAGTTAGCCTCTGTAAGCTTCTCTCCAGGTCAGTGGGAGGATTGATGGGAATGTTGGGAGATTAAAGGTTCAGTACTTGGTTTGAGTATGTGAGTGCTGGACGCCTGTCGCTGTATTGGGTGACTATGAGGAAACTCCCAAGGGCTCCATAGTGACATTACAGAGGCCCTCTCAACTCAGCATCTCCCAACATGGACAACAGCCAGTGAAGTGTAGTTACTAATTCAGGAATGTAATCACTTCATCTCCACCATCACTCTCGCACCACGACAGTGAATCAGTGGCCACGCTGCCCGTTTTCTATTGCTGCTGTTGGTTGGTCAGGAAATGGCTGCATTGGGATCTTGTGAACAGAGACAGTGTGGCATTGCCTGTTACCGTGCTGATTCAGAATCAGAATCAGGTTTATCATCACTGACATGTGGTGAAATTTGTTTTGTGGCAGCAGTACAGTGCAAAACATAAAATATACCATAAGGTACAATTAAAAATATACATTTATTTATTTATGACAGGTACATGGATAGGGAAGGTTTAAAGTGTTGTGGGCCAAAAGCAAGGAGATGGAGCTAGCTCAAAGAGGCAACATAGTTGGCATGGACGAGTGGGGCTGAAGGCCCAACTCTATGCTGACCAAGATGTCCATCTAAGCTAGTCCCATTTACCGGTGTTCCATATCCTTCTAAACCTGTCCAAGCGCCTTTTAAATGTCATTTAGCTTTTGTATCCTTGTCGTTGCTTTTGAATCCTTTTCCTGATAACAAAGGTGTCAACTGTAAAAATGATTACTGACATATTCGGATGGCCACCTTATTTCTGGAATTGGCAGCCACAGGGAGTTATACGTGGGATCAGAAATTGCTTGTGTGATTCCTTGGCGTACATTGGCTTATTTCCTGCTGTTTTGTAGTATTAAGGTTTGGAGTCTGTGCACCAGTGTAATATTTTGTGGATATTGATTTTTTAATTATTGTGTAGACTAGATTGCTCACTGTTAAATTGAATTTTAAAGGATTCTTGACAGTCTAATAACACATAATGAGGGTACTGTTTAACCAAGCAACACAACACTGTTCCCAATTGGAACTATCCAGAGTCTACGGCAAGCAAAAAGTGCCACGTCGCTCCGAGCCTGTTCAGACAGAACGCGAGTCAGCTCAGGAGCTGATGTAAGGTTTAGGGGAAAAATAGTTGATGAATAATGACTTTCACCTCCACCTTCTCAAGGACAATTTGAGGACAAGGGATGATTACTAATGCACAAAGGTGCTGGAGAAACTCAGCAAGTCAGGCAGCATCGATGGATGGAAATAGACAGTTGATGTTTCAGGTTCAGACCCATCATGAGGACTGGAAGGAGGGTTCTGAGGAAAGGTCTCAACCCCCCCCCCCCCCCCCATCCACTGTCCATTTTGCAGCATGGACGTTGCCTCCCAGCTTCCGAGTCCCTCCAGCATCTTGTGTGTTGTCCAGATTTCGGACATCTGTCTCCATATATATTTGTGACCAGTTGTGTTCTGCAGGGATCTGTTCAGGTACTCCTGCTCTTTGTAATTTTTATAAATGACTTGGATGAGGAAGTGGATGGGTGGGCTGGCAAGTCAGCAGTGGACACAAAGGTTGGTAGATTGTAGAAGGTTACAATGGGACTATAATAGAATGCAGAACTAGGCTAAGAAGAGTAGGTTCTATGTTCTGTCTGCTTCCACTGCCTCACCTAGCAGCCTGCTCCATGCACTCACCACACTCTGTGAAAACAAAACCTCCTTTGCAAATCTCCTTTACACTTTACCCACCCCAACTTAAACCTGTGCCCTCCGCTATTTGACATTACTGGGTAAAAGTCCCTATCTACACCTCTCATAATTTTATGAGCTTTTATTAGCTCTCCCCTCAGCCTCTGAGGCTCCAGATGAAACAAACCAATTAGGAACACAATAAACCAAGTGATAACAAAGGCTTGGAAAAATGATACTGCAAAATTGGTAAACTAGTTTACTATTGTCACAAGAACTTAGCTGGTTTTGTGTGCTGCCCATAGAGATTATAGCAGACTATTAAGGAAGCAGAGGGAAAACAGAATGCAGAATAAAGTATTGCATTTACAGAGAAAGTGGAGTACAGGCAGACAATAATGTGCAAGGCCATGACGAGGTAGATTGTGAGGTCAAGTGGCCATCTTACCATACCAGGGAAACATTCAGTAGTCTTTATAACAGCTGGATAGAAGCTGTACTTGAGCCTGGAGGTACAGTATGTGCTTTCAGGCTTTTGTATCTTCTGCATGATGGGATGGTGGAGAAGAGAGAATGTTCAGGGTGAGAGGGGTCGAACCCTATTGGGTGCTTTACTGAGGCTGTGAGAATCAATAATCCGGCACAAACAATTTGCTGGAATTTTCTCCAGCAGATTGTTTGTTGCTCCAGATTCCTGCATCTGCATTCTCTTGTGCTGCAGTAATCACTGGTGATTTTAATTATTATGCAGATTGACAAATCAACTTGGCAAAAATAGCCTTAAGGATAAATTTATCTAATGCATTAGATCCATATATCGATGAAACAACTAAGGAGCAGGCTATTTTAGATCTGGTGCTGTGTAATGAGATAGGAGTAATTTGTGATCTCATTGCAAAGGGTCCCTATGGAAATAGTGATTATAACATGGTAGAATTTCGGAATCAGAATCAGGTTTGTTATCACTAACACAGGTCATGAAACTTGTTCTTTTATAGCAGTGGCACAGTGAAAGACATAAAAAAAAATCCTATAAATTACAAAAAAGAAATCAATGGTGCAAAAGATGGATAATGAGGTATTAGTCACGGGTTTATGAACTGTTCAGAAATCTGATGGTGAAGGGGAAGAAGCTATACTTAAAATATTGAGTGTGGATCTTTAGGCTCCTGTGCCTCCTCTCTGATGTTAGTAAAGAAAAAATGGAAAATTCATTTGAAGATGGGAAACTTGAAACTAGTGCCCTAAACAGAGCATTGAGTATAAGAGTTGGGATGTAATGTTGAAATTGTATAAGGCATTGGTAAGGCCAAATTTGGAGTATTGTGTACAATTCTGGTCACCAAATTATAGGAAAGATGTCAATAAAATTGAGAGAGTACAGAGGAGGTTTAGTGAAATGCTGCCTGGGTTTCATCTCCTAAGTTACAGAGAAAGGTTGAACAAGTTAGGTCTTTATTCTTTGGAGCGTAGAAAATTGAGGGGGTACTTGACAGAGGTGTTTAAAATTAAGAGGGGGTTGATAGAGTTGACGTGGATAGGCTTTTTCCATTGAGAGTGGGGGGAGATTCGAACAAAAGGACATGAGTTGAGAGTTAAAGGACAAAAGTTTAGGGGTAACATGAGGGGGAACTTCTTTACTCAGAGAGTGGTAGCTGTGTGGAACGAGCTTCCAGCAGAAGTGGTTGAGGCAGGTTCGATGTTGTCATTTAAAGTTAAATTGGATAGATATATGGAAGGGAAAGGAACAGAGGGTTATGGGCTGAGTGCAGGTCGGTGGGACTAGGTGAGATTAAGAGTTTGGCACGGACTAGAAGGGCCGAGATGACCTGTTCCCATGCTGTAATTGTTATACGGTTATATGGTTATAAACTTAAAGTCAATTACAGTGGTAACTAACGTGGATTGTGAAAATAGACAACGAAAGGACAACAGTCGATGGAAAAGTAGGGTTACCCAAGGAGATAAACCTCAGTAAATATCTATTCTGGACACAAAGAAACACTTCACGAGAAGGGTACACCATAGCTAATTCAGAAAGACAAGGATCATTAGTGACAGTGATCTCTGATTGGGATTCGATTCCTGATGCAGTCTGCAAGGAATTTGTACGTTCTCACTATGACCACGTGGGTTTCTTTCATGTGCACTGGTTTGCTTCCAAATTTCAAAGATTTGCAGGTTAAGGTCAGTAGGTTGTGGAAATTCTACATTGGCGAGAGGTGCGGCCACACTTACGAGTGGCTCCTGGCACGTCCTCAGACTGCGTTGATCATTGACGCAAATGACACATTTCATTGTTGTTTTGATGTAGATGTGACAAATAAAGCTCATCTTTATAATCTATAATCTTTAAACTGAAAGAAAAAGCAGACAGTGCAACAAAGATTAATCACGGGTCTGAGGATTGGAAAACCATTAGAAAGTTATAAAGAATTACTGAAAAAATGCCAGAGAGAGGGAAGATATATTTCAAAATTAGAACAGTAGCTTTGAAGAAAGAGAGGTGATCTTATTGAACTCTGGAGAATTCTCAGGGTTGATATCTCTTCTGAGATGCTGAGAAGATGCCGGGGCATCATTTCAGAGTGAAGGATTTCTCCATTAAGATAGAGATGAACGGTTGTGAATCAGTGACGTACTCTGCCTCAGAGTGTTGTAGAGGTCGTTGGATCTGGAGATGTTCTATCAAAACGTTCTTCAGAAGTCAAGAATGAGGCATCAATCTTGTGGTTATGGATGTTTATAACAAAGAAATAACAGTAATCAACTTACTGTATTGAAAGGGAGGGAGGAAGCAAAGAACAAAGAAAGAAAAGACAAAGAGCAAAGAAGTTGTAATATTCTTATACTAAAAAAAACTAGGTCAGACCAGACAGATTCCATTGATGAGAAGTGATCTACGAAATTGTTAGATTCAGGGGCATGACAGAGTCTGCAGAGAAACTTCTAGAAAAATACAGAACTAGCTATACCACAATTACTAAAAGTTAATTGAACAATTGCACACTAACAGGTAATCATATAAAACATATAAGCAAACATAAAGAAACTTAAACTACAATGAAAATAACAATTTAGACAATTCAACAAGGTGGAGTCAATGAGTGCACTCAAGGTGGAGATTATAGGGGTTTGAACAGCAAAAAGAGTCAAGAGGTACCGGGGCCAGGCCAAGATTAGATCGTCCGTGACCTTATAGACTGGCAGATTTACGAGGATGTTGCCAGGACTTGAGGCGCTGAGTTACAAGGAGAGCTAGGGCAGTCTGGGACTTTATTCAATACAGCGTGGGATATTGAGGGGTGACTTTACAGAGGTGTATAAAATAATGATGGAAATAGACTGAACACACAGTCTTTTTTTTCCCTAGGAAATGGAAGCTAAAAATCGAGAGGGCTTCGATTTAAGTGGAAACATTTAAAAGGGATCTGAGGGACAATTTTTTCACCCAGAGGATGATGGGTATATGGAATGCCAGAGTCAATAGTTGAGGCAGGTACAATAACAACATTTTAAAAGCCATTTGGCCATGTACATTGATAGGAAGAGTTTCGAGGGATATGGGCCAAATGCTGGCAACTGAGACCAGCTTGCTGGGCGGTATGGTCAGCATAGATGAGCTGGGCCGAAGGATCTGGTCCATGCTGTACGGTAGAACATACTTGCACAGTTGATCAGTTTACTCCCGCTTCACTTTCTCATTTCTATGTTGGTGTGGGAAAGTTCTTAATTTTCACCTGAACATCATTTGAGAGCATCTGCCATGATTAGTGCAGCCACTACTTAGCGTTTGTGGAGCTGAGGTGGGAGAAGTGAGGTAAGAGCCCTCCACACTGTGACTCCATCTTGTCCACACCATTGTTTGTTGAAGGCTTGTTTCATAGAACATAGAACACACAACACAGTACAGGTCCTTCAGCCTTTCAACTCACTGCAAGGTCAATCTAATCCTTTCCTCCTACATAGTCCTTCAATTTTTGTATTCCCTATGTGCCTGCCTAAGAGTTTCTTACATGTTCCCAATGTACCTGCATCTACCACCACCCCAGGCAGGACGTTTCTGACACTCACCATTATCTGTGTTAAAAAACCTATCCCGATACTTTCCTCAAATCATCTTAACATTATGCCCCCTTATATTAGCAATTGCCGCTCTTGGAAATTATCTCTGGCTTTCCTCTCTATCTATATCTCTCATCATCTTATATATCTCTTTCAAGTCACCTCTCATCCTCCTTTGCTCTAAAGAGAAAATCCGTAGCTCACTCAATCTATCCTCATAAATGATGCTGTCTTATGTAGGCAGCATCCTGATTCCGAAATTCCAACTTGGGAAAGAATGCACCATGTAGAGAAGAGGTTTTCAAAGCAAATGTAGGAATATTAGCAATGGCAGCAAGAACAGGCCATAGGGCTTCTTGTTCCTGCTGTCCCGTCCAATACAATCATGGTTGTTTCTTCTACCTCGTTTGATCCTTTATTATCTAATAGTCTGTCCATCTCCATCTTGGCTTGAATATGTTCAGCACTAGGCATCCTGGGTAGAGAATTCCAAAGATTCCCCACCATCTGCATGAAGAAATGTCTTTTTTGCCCTGCTGTGAACGGGCCATTTCTGCAGATGTATCCCTCACCAAACTTTTGCAAAGTGGCCCCAGAAACCTTATTTCTCTCGGCTAGAGACTTGCTGATGATACAGTCTGCTAAAATAATCCAGGAACGTGATGTTTTACTCACTGTTGAGAGAACAGCCTGTGCAGACATCGCTGGCCGGGGTAAGAGAAATCTCGAGCTCTGCTGACTCCTGCTTCTAATTCTTGCCCGTCTGGGTCGAGTGGATCACATAGCCCAAAACAATGAGTGGAGGCCTGCTGAGGTTCCAACACCGCGATGAGTTCAAGCAAAGGCTGGCGAATTTTTAATGATGCACCATAGAAAGCATTCCGTCTGGATGCATAACAGCTTGGTATGGCAACTCGTCTGCAAATGACCTGAAGAAATTGAAGAGTCGTGGACACAGCTCAGCGCATCACAGAAACCAGCCTTCCCTCCATGGACTCTGTCTACACTCCTCACTGCCTCAGTAAACAGCCAGCATGATCAAAGACCCTACCGACACGAAACATTCTCTCTTCTCCTCACTCCCATCAGCCAGAAGATACAAAAGCCTGAATGCACGTATAGCAGACTCAAGGACAGCTTCTATTCCACTTTTATCAGACTCTTTTACAATAAGATGGACTCCTGGCTGCATTATCTACCTTGTTATGATCTTGCACTTTATTGTTTACCTGGCTTGTACTTTTTCGCTAGCTTTTACTCTTTATTCTGGATTGTTATTGTTTTAGCTTGCTCTATCTTAATGCACTGTGTAATGATCTGATTTGTATAAACAGTAGGCTAGACAGGCCTTACACTGCACTCAGTACAAATGACAATAATACACCAGTACCATACCAATAGCTTCCCCACTGCAACCCCAATCCCAGAAAGGCAGGTCAGAGCCAGTGGGATTACTGCAGAGAGCCAGGGGGTGCGGCACCACCATCTGATGAGGGGTTATGGACAGTGGTCCTGGCGAACCTAACCCTTCTGCCTTATCACCAAGCACCATTGACTGGCCCTTTCACGTGCCCTTTCTCATTTCAAAAGTTGTATTTTATTTGTATAATAAAATATAAATACCAAAGAATAAACAAACTACAATATCTTTGTAATCATGGCCAATACTTTCAGTAGTGCGAACTTAATTTTAAAGACAAGTTCCATTGCCACTCCTCTGGCACCCCCTTTCAATGTCTGAGGGGCTTCCCCACCCGACTTGGCCACACCATGTCCAGTAATGGAAAGAGTCCAGAATGAGATCCTGCCCCACGGAGGCTTTGACTGAGTTTCAGTGCATCCCTTAGCACGTACTCCTGCGGCCTGGAATGTGCCAGTCAGCAGCACTCCCTTATGCTGGGAGACCAACAAGTTTCGTGCAGAACAAAGAGCGTCATTCACCGAGTTGACGGCCTTCCACTCTTGGTGTGCACCCCAACCGACAACCCATAGATCAGAGAATCCTCTATACGTATCTGCTGGGGATAAACTAGGACAGGGACATTTGCATCCACCTCCTGATCTTGTTAGCAAATCCACAGCCTGTAAAGAGGTGGGTGACTGCAAACCTCAATCCTGCAATGATTTGGATACAGGAGGTTCTGCAGATGCTGGAAATCTTGAGTAACACACACAAAGTTTTGGAAGAACTTGGCAAGTCAGGCAGCATCTATGGAGAGGAGCAAACAGCTGAAGTTTTAGGCCAAGACCCTTCATCAGGTGTTTCTCTGAGGGACTTACGCAGAACTGGAGAGAATGTTCAACCTCTACATATGCATGTGGTCACTGGATCCTCTCCCTGCACTGAGAAGGCATAATGGCCTTGTTAATAACACAGCCAAAAGATAGCTCAACCTCTATACTATCCTGTGAGCATCAGTCTACTTTGTGTTCAACACTCAGTGTGGGCCTCAAACTCACATCCACCTTAGAACAAGGAACCACACTGAATAACACTGAAGAGCCACTGAATCACACTCCAGTCCCTTGAGAGAGGACGTGTAAGGAAGGAACGGATGGAAGGAAGGGAAATAGATTGCTGAAATTTCCTTCTCCTGTTAGCTCCCTGCTAACTCAGCTTGGGCACACTCCACTTCCTGCCTACGTGCGCAGAACAGTTCCTTTCCTAGCTGACCGGGAAATAGGCAGTAACGAGTTTGAAATGATTTTCTCTGTGTGGAACAGTAACTAGCAAAAGAAAAACAAAGTGTCAGAAGGTTTTTAACCGACGCTGAGCCAATAAATGAGCTTGACTTATTTACATAATGGGCTGTGGAGGCTGTCACCTTTGGCTGGTTTGGAGAAGGTTGTGGAATGAACAGTCACCCAAACTCAAAAACCTTCAGCACAGTAGTAATCGATTGAATATTCTCAAAACTCATGTACAAAAACAGAGTTCAGTCACAAACAATCAAAAATGTATAGAAAACCTTCTTGAGTAATGTGGCTGTATATACTGTTGAGGTTTGCTGACGTGGTGGACAGGTTACTGTTCCATTGTCCACTCCTCTCCATGGCCACCAATATCTGCACGGGTGTTTGTTCCATTCACTGTGCCAGCCGGGATTTCCTGGTGGCCGGTCATTTTAATTCTCATCACCATCCCCACACAGATATGTCTCTCCACGGCCTCATCTGCTGCCATATCGAGGCTAAATTAAGATTATAGGTACCTATAATCTGCCCATCACCCACACTCTCCTCCCATGCACGACCCTCTCCACCTCCCTACCTTGTTTCCATGCTTTGCCTTCCTCTCTTTTCAGTAGCTCATATTCTGCCGAGGCAGTCTCCAACTTGGAAGCATGAGCAATGAATTCTTCTGCTCTCCCCCTCTGTCTTCTTGTCCTTTTCTCTTCTCTCCCTCTCTCCTTCTAATCGACTTCATCTCTTCCCCCTTCCCCAACATCTGCCCATCACCCACACTCTCCTCCCATGCACGACCCTCTCCACCTCCCTACCTTGTTTCCATGCTTTGCCTTCCTCTCTTATCATTTTCAGCCCTTGGCCCCTTCCAGCTACCCTCTCCCTATTCTCCACCTCCCCAAACCTGGATCTGCCTATCATCTTCCAGCTCTTGCTCTACTCCTCCTCTCCACTTATAAAGATAAGATGAGCTTTGCTTGTCACGTGTACGTCAAAACATTGAAACAGGCAGTGAAATATGTTATTTGTGAGAGTTGTGCTGGACAGCCTGCAGGTGTCACCGTGCTTCTGTTGGCATGATAGCATGGCCACAACTTAACAACCTGAACCATACGGTTTAGGAATGTGGGAGGAAACTCACTATGGTCATGGGGAGAATGTACAAACTCCTTACAGACAGGGGGGAGAGACAATCCTGATCTTACTGCTGGAGCTGTCAAGCATTGCACTAACCATGCTGCCCACTTCCCCTCTATCTTTCAGTCCAGATGAAGGGTCTCAACCTGAAATGTCAACTGTCCATCTGCCTCCACTGAAGCTACTTGACCTGCTGATTTCCTCCAGCATGTTGTGTGTCTCCAAGCCAGCACTGACTGAGAATTAAAGACAGGTCTTGGTGAATTCTCTGAACCACTGACACAGCACGTGATTTACTTGCATGACAAATCACTGCAGAAGCTTTTAATTAAAAATACAGACCTTACCACAATCCCACATGGTCTTGACCAATATTTATTTTCCAACAATAAATGTTTATTTGGTCATTGTCACTGCTTGAGTTTGCCACGTTTCTCTATCAATCTTCCAACATACTCTATTGGCTCTTTGGAACACCCTCAGATCAGAATTGGAATCAGATCTGTTATCCATGACATATGACATGAAATTTATTGTTTTGTGCTCCAAAGTAGTGCATTGACATGAAAATCTATAAATTACCAAGCTAAATAAATAGTGCAGAAAAAGCAAAAGCAATGTAGTGTTCGTTGTCCATTCAGAAATGTGATGGTGGGGGGAAGCAGCTGTTGCTAAAACATTGAATGGGCTCTTCAGGCTCCTCCCCAAAGGAGTCGTGAGAAGAGGGCAGGTTTTGAATGGTGAGGGTCTTTAATGATTTACGCAACTTTCTTGAGGATGTCCTCAGTGGTGGGAAGGGTTGTGCCTGTGATGGAACTGGCTCGTCTACAAAACTTTGCAGCCTCTCTGTTCATTGGAGCCTCCATACCAGCCTTCTTTGTGATTGCATCAATGCGTTGGGCCAAGGAGAGATCCTGAAATCGAACAATATAATCTGAAAATTATTTATTGCCGGGTAGATCGTTTGGATGGCAACTGAGATTTGCCATATCTTTAATATATGGTAGACTGGTAGACCAAACTTACATTTAATCAGAACTAATCAACAACATAATGGCTGTGCCTTGCATCACTCTGCAGCACAACAGCCTGTGCCCTGCAGCAGTTGTCTGCATCGGTTTGCGTTCCTGTACACGGCTGCCTGGAATTGTTTGTTTTGTACGCTTAGCTGTAACCAGGGAAAAAGTAGGCCAGAATGATAAATATAAGCCACAGTCCTGAAGCAACCCCCCTCCTTATCCTGCAAGATGTTTAGCTAATTTGCAAAACTGGATCCGCCTTTAAGCCGCAAGTAAAAAAAACCCTGGGATTGCTTGCTCTGACCTGGTTTGACACTACCCGAAATTGAATTTGGGCCAAATCCTCCTGTGTAAATATGACATAACCAGTCCTGCTGCAGATAAGAAAGGCCTTATCACTTTTCCAATGGTGTCTAACTGAGAGTTCTCTGTTTGCAGATGCATTCTGCTGTATTTTCACCCAGTGCCTAGGAAACTTCCGAGACTGTTTTGGGGGGAGGGGGAGACTGGCGGGGGGGGGGGTGGAAATCTTGCATTGGTTCCTCTTCCAGCCTCTAGTTCCTGCATGAACTGACGCATTAATCAATATAATGAAGCGTAAAACCGATTTTTTACAAGTTGGTCAAGCATTCAGCGCAGTGATTTCTTTTAAAAAATGAGGAGTTTTGCATAAATATTGACATTTTACGAGGAATAATACACTGTGCAAAATGATGTTTGGAATTTAACATAACAAAATATTAGACCTATCTAGGGACTGGTGCATTCGAGTTCCATTCTAGTTGTCAGGCTTTCTGCCGCAAGCATTTAGCTTTATGCAAGTTTTCACTGTTCTAAGTGTAATGAAATTATCAACTTGCTTCTAATGTCAGTGAAATAATTGTGCAGCACTTCTGAAAAGGAGTCTAGTCTTTTATCACTGGCAGACACATTGTCCATTTCGTATATGGCTAGATCTCATTTCCTCAATGTAAAGTCTCCTCCTCCTATCAAGGCATATTGTGTCGACTTATCTAGCACCGGTAGTTTCACCTACTTGGGCAGCGTCATTTGACAGGATAGTGTCATGTGATGAGAAGAAGGGCCAACTTCATCAGCAAGACAGCACTTTATTTGACCCCTGCAAGGCGGAGGAAACGTGGGAGAAAATGACAACTTGGGGCCATACTGTAGACAACAGGAATTCTGCAGATGCTGGAAATTCAAGCAACACACATCAAAGTTGCTGGTGAACGCAGCAGGCCAGGCAGCATCTCTAGGAAGAGGTACAGTTGACGTTTCAGGCCGAGACCCTTAGTCAGGACTCGGCCTGAAACGTCGACTGTACCTATTCCTAGAGATGCTGCCTGGCCTGCTGCGTTCACCAGCAACTTTGATGTGTGTTGCCATACTGTAGAGGCAGAAATGAGGACCTTGAACCTCAGCTGGGGGCACAATAGAGATGATGGCCAAGAACAGACAGAGATGGAGGACCTTCATTGCTGCCCTAAATGTCAGTGATGTCATGGGCAGTAAGTCATAGTTCTCACCTGCTAATCAGGTGAGGAATTGGCAAACCTACTTCAGATCTCACGAATTGGGGCATCCAGGAATCTGAATCCAGGAACACTCAGAAACATGAGAAATTCTGCAGATGCTAGAAATCCAAAGCAACACGCATAAAATGCTGAAGGAACTCAGCAGGTCAGGCAGCATGTATGGAAGTGAATAAACAGTCGATACTTTAGGCTGAGAGCCTTCTTTACGAAGTCCTGAAGAAGGATCTCGCCCTGAAAAATCGGCTGTTTAACATTCACTGTAGTTTATTGGCTCATTGAGCGACAGTGAGTCTGGTTGTTATTGAAAAGGGGATTCTGGGCTCAGTCTGCTTTGGGTAGCATTGTAGCATTGCTGTTGGTGTAATGTTTTACTGTACTAGTGATCGGAAGATTGGGGTTCAATTCCCAGCACTGTTTGTAAGGAACACACACAAAATTCTGGAGGGATGTCGGCTGCCTGGCCTGCTGAGTTCCTCCAGCATTTTGTGTGTTTTGCTCGGATTTCCAACATCTGCAGATTTTCTCTTGTTTGTTACTGTTTGTAAAGAGTTCATATGTTCTCCCTGTAATTGTGTTGGTTTCCTCCTGGTGCTTGAGTTTCCTCCCACACTCCAAAGACGTATGGATTAGGGTTAGTAAGTTGACCCGGGGAGTGAGGCAACACTTGTAGGTTGCCCATAGTGCATCCTTGGACTGTATCAATTGTTGATGCAATGACACGTTTCACCATATATTTTGATGTTTTGGTATATATGTGACAAATAAAGCTAGTCTTAAATATGAATCTTAAATCTCAAATCATTGTGGGTTTTAATGTATGTACAAGAAAAAGTTCTTCTCAACATTAAAGAAAAACACTGGCAATATCATTGGAGCAATGTCCCATTCAATGAAGCTACCTCAAGCATTGAAATGGTCTCAATTCCCATCAGGAGCTGTTCTTTGACTTAATCGCAAATCAGGATCTCTCCCCTATCAGGATTTAGGTATGGGGTACCTAAATCCAGTCCTTATCCATGTCCCATTAGGAATCCATTCAGAGATAACAACATTCCTCTACATAGACATAGAATAGTACAGCACAGTACAGGCCCTCCGGCCCACAATGTTGTGCCGACCCGTAAACCCTGCCTCTCATATAAGCCCCCACCTTAACTTCCTCCATATACCTGTCTGGTAGTCTCTTAAACTTTGCTAGTGTATTTGCCTCCACCACTGACTCAGGCAGTGCATTTCACGCACCAACCACTCTCTGAGTAAAAACCTTCCTCTAATATCCCCCTTGAACTTCCCACCCCTTACCTTAAAGCCATGTCCTCTTGTATTGAGCAGTGGTGCCCTGGGGAAGAGGTGCTGGCTATCCACTCTATCTATTCCTCTTATTATCTTGTACACCTCTATCATGTCTCCTCTCATCCTCCTTCTCTCCAAAGAGTAAAGCCCTAGCTCCCTTAATCTCTGATCATAATCCATACTTGGTGATGGATGTTACCTTCTTGAGGCATTGTTGTGTCCATGGTGGAACTGGCCGAGTCTAGAGCCCTGTAACGTCTCTTGCGATCCTGTGCACTGGAGCCTCCATTACAGGTGTTTATGCAACCAGTTAAAATGCTCTCTGCCAGACATCTATAGAAATTTGCATGCTAAATCTTCTATAATGATGCCTTTTTCATGTTTGCTTCTATATTTTGGGTCCAGGATTGATCCTCTGAGATGCTGATGCCCAGGAAGTTGAAGCTGCTCACCTTTCCCACGTTGAGTCCTCACTGAGAACTGATGTGTCTTCTGACCTCCCCTTCCTGAAGTCCACATTCAGTTCCTTTGTTTTGCTGATGTTGAGTGTGAGCTTGTTGCTACACACTCAGTCGATCGCTCTCATTCCTGTACGCCTCCTCATTACCATCTGGGATTCTGCCATGCTTATTTGTATAATTAATACTGGACAGTTCATGCCAGGGTTAGTAACACATCAACCTGCTTCTGGAATTGTCATGTGGACTCAGACAACTACTGTTGAACTGGTGGTGTGGGACTTCAAGCTTCTGTACCTCCTACCCAATGGTAGCTGTAAAAAGAGGGCATGGCTTGATGGTGGGGACCCTTGGTGATAGACGCTGCCTTCCTGAGGCAGTGTCTCCTGTGGATGCAGTCGGTGGTGGAGAGGACTGTGCCAGGATGGAGCAGGCTGTGATCATTACTCTCTGTACCCTTTTGCATTTTTGTCCATTGAATTGATGTTACAGTTCATGATGCAAGAACCAGGATATTTTCTATAGTGCCTCTGTAAAAGTTTATTTGAATATTTGGTGATTGTATTAAGATGCTGGGCCTAGGATAGGGTAATGTGAGAAATTATTACCCAGGAGTTTGAAGCTGCCTTCTCTCTCTACCTCTGAACCCTAGTACATGGTCTCTCAACATTCCCTTTCTGAAGTCAATGGTTAGCTGCTTTTGAAACCCTTGAGTGCGAGAAAGACTCAGCAGGTCACTGGGGGAGAACCCGGAGCTCATGAAAACTCATTGGCTGGAAACGCTTACTCTCTATCTCCAGAGCTGCCGTCTTAACCTGCTGAGCATGTTTCCAGAATGTCCTGTTTTTATTTCAGATTTTTGGTGTCCCCAGTTTTTTTTTTTGCCTTTCACTTACACCTTATGTCCCTGCCTTTAGCTGCCAACTTGTTTAGCCAATGGAAACACCTTCTCCTTCATCGTTTGGAACAGTCTTGTGAAAGCTCTTCTGCAGCATCACACCTCTCTTTGTGTGCCATCCAGTACTCTTCAAGTACCAGCCAAGGTGAGGAGTGGTACAGTGGTAATACAGTATCACGAGATTAGTAGTGCAGATCCCCAAGACAATGTCTTAAGACCAAAGAACCATAAGATATAGGAGCAGAATTATGCCACTCAGCCCGTTTGGCCCATTGGCCCACCATGGCCAATTTAGTATCCCTCTCAAATCCATTCTCCTGCCTTCTCGCCCAGACTAATCAAGAACCTATCAACCTCCACTTTAAATATACCCAATGACTTGGCCTGTGCATCTGTCTGTGGCAATGAATCCCATAGCTCCTGGCTAAAGAAATTCCTCATTATCTCTCATCTAAGGGACGTTCTTCTAATCTGAGGCTGTGCCTTGAATCTCCCACTCTAGGAAACATCCTCTCCACATCCACTATATCTAGACTTTGTAATATTCAGTAGGTTTCAGTGAGATCCCCCTCATTCTTCTGAACTCCAGCCAGTGCAGTACCAGGGGCCATCGAGTGCTCTTCATATGTTAAACTTTTCATTCTGGAATCATTCTCATGAACCACCTTTGGATGCTCTCCAATGCTAGCACATCTTTGCTTAGATAAGAAGCCCAACACTGCTCTCAATACCCTAAGTTCACTCTGACCAATGCCTTATAAAGTCTCAGCACTTAGCTTCAGCTGGGATCTTAACCTTTTCACAGTCAACAGAAAGCAAAGGGAAAGTTTTCAAATTTATTAGTGTTGCTGCTGTTTATAATCGCACCCCACAGTATTTTTCAGCACTCAGTGAACTTCAGCAATACTCCTGATTTAAGAGCCACAGGCATGTTGAAATCTCAGTGTAGCCGTGGTTAGCCAATATGCTGCTTGTCATTAATTAGTTCCTCATTTTCCCAGAACAAATTAGTTTAGTGGATTGTGCTGTAACTAAGTAAAAGTCGGTCATTGTGATAAACATGTAAAGGATAAATTAAAAAAATACTTGTTCCATTTGGAGCCAGTGGAGATGTTTCCACATTGCACCATGTAATAAAACCAGTCTTGAGTTTATCGTTATAAACCAGAACTGGGCAAATTGCCATAGTGCACTGAATTAACCTTTGATAATCTGTGAGTGGCCAAAGTTGACATTTATGACTAAAACGATCTGTAGAATTGTCTTTGACATTTGTAGTTCTCAGTCGATTTCTCCCATTAGACAAGTATTGGGTGCAACTTGCTTCCTTCTCACTGGACCTTGCTGTTGACTCTGAGGGATATTGCGGGCCCAAGAATGTGCTGTTCAAAAAGTTCGAAGTTCAGAGTAAGTCCATAATCAATATAGTGTAATATGTACAAAATGCTGAGGAACTCAGCAGGTCAGGTAGCATCTATGGAAAGGAATAAACAGTTGATGCTTTGGACCGAGACTCTTAATCAGCATTGGAAAGGTGGGGGGGGGGAGAAACCTAAATAAGAAGGTGGGGGAGGGGAAAGGTATACAAGCTAGAAGGTGGTAGGTGAAGCCAGATTAGAGGGGAAGGTAGGTGGGTGGAGGAGTGGGGATGAAGTGAGAATCTGGGAGGTGCTAGGTAGGAAAGGTGAAGGGCTGAAGAAGAAGGATCTGATAGGAGAAGAGAATGGACCACGGGAGAAAGGGAAGGAGGAGGTGAAAACAGGTGAGGAGAAGAGGTAAGAGGGGAGCTATCGTGGTGAATGGAGGAAGAGAGAAGAGTACAGTGTAGTAGTGAGTGCAATCACTTTACAATGCCGGCAATCACGATTGGCATTCAATTCTTGTTGCAGTCTGCAAGGAGTTTGTATGTTATCCCTGTGACCACGTGGCTTTCTTCCAGCTGCTTCAGATTCCCCCCACATACCAAAGACATACGGTTAGCTTTGGGGTTCAGAGTTCAAAGTTCAAAATAAATTAATTATCAAAGTAGGTGTATGTCACCATATAAAACTCTGAGCTTCATTATTTCGAGGGCATGTTTTGTGTTTTCTTTGTAATTGCATTTATGTGCTGGGGCCAGTGCAGGTCCTCCAAAATAATAATACCGAGGAATTTATAGTTGCTGACGCTCTCCATCTCTGATCCTCCAGTGAGGACTGGTTCATGGACCTCTGGTTTCCTTCACCTGATGTCAATAATCAGCTCTTTAGTCTTGCTGTCATTCAGCAAGAAGTTTCTGTTATTTATTTATTGAGATAGAGTGTGGAGTAGCTCCTCTGGCACTTTGAGTTGCTCTGCCCAGCAACCCCCAAGTTATTCTGAGCCTAATCATGGGACAATTTACAATGACCAATTAACCTACCAACTATTATGTGTCTTTGGACTGTGGGAAGAAACCGGAGCACTCTGAGGAAGTCCATGCCGTCACGGGGAGAACATACAGACTCCTTACAGGCAGTGGCGTGCATTGAACCCAAATTGCCTGTTCTGTAAAGTGCTGTGCTAACCACTACGCCCTCATTATGGCAGCACTCAGCCAAATTTTCAATCTCCCTCCTCTATTGTGGCAAACTATGTTGGCATCAGAAGCTATGATTGCCCCAGCACAATCCTTACTGATTTGATGCATTTTGCTGTATGCTTCTATGTACATGACAAATAAAACTAATCTTTCTTCATCTTTATATGTTACCATATACTACCTCGAGATTCATTTCCTTGCAGGTATTTCAAGAAAAATATAGAAATGCGATAGAATTTATGAAGAACTATACATAATCAAAGACTGACAAATATGCAAAAATGACAACTGCACAAATAAGATAATAATGCTGAGAGCGAGTTGTAAAGAGTCCTTGAAAGTGAGTCTGTAGATTGTAGAATCAGATAAGAGTTGAGGCGAGTGAAGTTACTAACACAGATTTAGGGTAATACCTGTTCCTGAAAATGGCAGACAAATAAAGTGCAAGGGCCATCTTTAACATATGAGAGGTCCATTCATGAACCTGTGAGAGTTGTAAGATCATAAGACATAGGAGCAAGGAGCCATTCGGCCCACTATCCACATTTCAGTCTACTATCCACCATTCAGTCATGGATGATTTATTTTCCCTCTCAGCCTTCACTGCACTATCTCTATTGCAAGTATATCCTTCCCTGGGCGGGGAGAGTAGGCCAGTCTATAGTGTTCCAGATATGGTCTCACCAGGGCTTGACACAAACTATGGCAACAGACATCAAAGTTGCTGGTGAATGCAGCAGGCCAGGCAGCATCTCTAGGAAGAGGTGCAGTCGACGTTTCCTGTTGTTTGACACAAACTGTCTTCGTTATAGAAACATAGAAACATAGAAAATAGGTGCAGGAGTAGGCCATTCGGCCCTTTGAGCCTGCACCGCCATTTATTATGATCATGGCTGATCATCCAACTCAGAACCCCGCCCCAGCCTTCCCTCCATACCCCCTGATCCCCGTAGCCACAAGGACCATATCTAACTCTCTCTTAAATATAGCCAATGAACTGGCCTCAACTGTTTCCTGTGGCAGAGAATTCCACAGATTCACCACTCTCTGTGTGAAGAAGTTTTTCCTAATCTCGGTCCTAAAAGGCTTCCCCTCTATCCTCAAACTGTGGCCCCTCGTTCTGGACTTCCCCAACATCGGGAACAATCTTCCTGCATCTAGCCTGTCCAATCCTTTTAGGATCTTATACGTTTCAATCAGATCCCCCCCTCAATCTTCTAAATTCCAACAAGTACAAGCCCAGTTCATCTAGTCATGGAGTTATGGAGATTCTGGTGGAACGATGGACCGAATGATGGATCTATGACATGGCTTTGAGGATAGGTTAGTGAGTAAATATCATCACTTCACTTGGAGATGGTCTATCACCAGAAGGATGGTGATGAAGGAGTGTACAGGAGCAAGATTGGCTGGTGGTGTTTTGTCGCATCAACAACCTTGCGCTCAACTTCAGTAAGTCCAAGGAATTGATTGTGGACTTCAGGAAGGAAGTCCTCACTGAGGGGTCAGCAGTGGAAAGGGTGAGCAGCCTCAGGTTCCTGCTTAACACAAAAGAATGGTTGTAAATCTCACTGTCTGATCATGCCCGTCTTTTCCTCTTCCCTCCTTTCAACTGATGGCCCATCATTTAGTTAAATTCAATGTGTTAAGTTCAAAGTGAATTTATTGTCAAAGTTCAGATATGTCACCATATACTACCCTGAGGTTCATTTTCTTGCAGGCATTCAGAGTAGATACAAATAAACACAATAGAATCAAAGAAGAACTGTCCACAATAAAGCTGGACAAACAACCAATGTGCAGAGACAACAAACTGTGCAAATAGGTGCAAAGGAGAAATAATAATAATTAATATTAATAAATAATTAAGCAGTAAATATTAAGAACACGAGTTGTAGAGTACTTAAGAGTGAGTACGTAGATTGTGGAATCAGTACGGTATTGGGGTGAGTGAAATTATCCACGCTGGTTCAGGAGCCTGATGGTTGAGGACTAATCACTGTTGCTGAACCTAGTGGTGTGGGATTAAGGTTTACAACACCAGATTCCCGGGCAGTGGCCATGGATTGGTGATATGTTGTGCTTCAGAATACAGCACTGCACCAGCATGAAAGGTGGGACTTTACTACAGTACATACCAAGCGTCACCATGGCAACCACTATCAGTGAGGTGGTGGGAGTTCTGACACGGCCTGCTCTGCAAACAGAAAGTTTCCACTGGTACAGTACGTGTACGTTATCATTCTGATTTCCTCCGTAATAGACTCAGCTAAAGTTGTTGAGTCATGTTCAGGAGCATCCCTAGGAATACCGGTCATGGCTCACCACGTGTAATGAAACTCTAAGTGACCACTGAGAACCAATGTCCATCGTCGGGAGCGTGTCCTCCCTGCGTGTGATACCATCCTTGATTTACTTCCCAGTAAGTACAGGAGCTACATCTCTTTCTCTCCCTTCCTTCCTGGATATCCTAGCGTTCAGGTCATCCTCTGCCTCATTAGCCACCCTGCTTGGTGAAATTGTCACAGGTCAGGGCTCACTGCTTGTTGTCACACAAAATTGAATGGTCTAGGCAGAGTGGAATAATCTGGGAATGAAAGGGTTAATATACGAGGAGCATTTGATGGCTCTGGCCCTGTACTCATCCTCTGACCCTACTTAGAAAAATTATGGGGTGGAGATCTCATTAAAACCTACTGGATATTGAAAGCCCTAGACAGAGTGGAGAGAACATTTCCTATAGTGGGAGCGTCTAAGACCAGAGGGCGTAACCTCAAAATATAAAGACATCTCTTTAGAACAGAGATGAGGAGACATTTCTTTAGCCAGAGAGTAGCAAATCTGTGGAATACATTGCCCCAGACAGCTGTAGAAGCCAAGTCACTGGGTATATTTAGAGTGGAGGTTAACAGGTTCTTAATTACTAAGGGTGTCAAAGGTTTTGGGGAGAAGGCAGTAGAGTGGGGTTGAGAGAGAAAATAAATCAGCCATGATTGAATGGTGAAGTAGATTTGATGGGCTGAGTAGCCATCTATGGCTTATGGTCTTCTGGAGGAAGTGATTGAGACTGCTACATTAACAATATTTAAAAGGAACTTGGATGGGTATATGGATAGGAAGGGTTCAGAGGGCTATGGACCGAACATGGGCAAGTGGGACTAGCTTAGATGGGGATTGGTCAGCATGGACCAGTTGGGCTGAATGGCCTGTTTCTGAGTTATAATGCCATAGCACTCTACTCTCTCCTCTCCTCCCCACCACCTACTACTCCAGCCTTCTCTGTTTTCCGCTCACTCTAGCCTACATCCTTATTCTACACTAGCCCTCACTCTCACACTACCTCTTCCTCTCCCCTCTGGCTACTCAACTGTGCCCCAGCAGAGCTGTATCGATTAGCTTTATCTGTCACATGTACATTGAAACATCAAAACATACAGTAAAATGGTTCGTTTGTGTCAACGACCAACACAGTCTGTGGGAGGCAATCTGCAGGTGTCACCATGCTTCTGGCTCCAACATAGCATGTCTGCAGCTTACTAACCTTAAACTGAACATCTTTGGAATGTGGGCGGAAACTAGAGCTCTGGAAAGAAACCCACAGGGTCATGGGTGAAGGTACAAGCACCTTACACACAGTGGCGGGAACTGAACCCCTGTTACTGGCACTGGAAAATGTTATACCAACTGCTACACAGCTGTACCATCCCAATTAGCATGAACTAAAATGGATCAGCTCAGCGTTCATGAGAACCGTATGAAATGTGTGATCCTGCACATATGAACAGAGAATCTGCAAATACATAATTCTTTGAAAGTGGCACCACAGATACATAGAGTCGTAAAGAGAGTGTTTGGCACATTGGCCTTCATAAACCAAAATATTGACTATAAGAGTTATGCTGAAGTTGTATAAGACATTGGTGAGCCCTAATTTAGAGTTTTATATGCAGTTGTGGTCATCTGCCTATAGGAAGGATATCAATAAAATGAAAAGAGTACAGAGAAAATTTACATGGATGTTGCTGGTATTTGAGGACATGAGATGTAGGAAAAGGTTGAATAGTTTAGGACTTTATTCCTTGGATCATAGGAGGATGAGCGGGGAGTTGGTAGAAGCATACAAAACTATGAGAGTGTAAATAGAGTAAATGTGACTAGGCTATTTCTGCTGAGGGTTGGGTGAGATTAGAAGTAGAAGTCATAGATTAAGGGTGAAAGGTGAAATATTTAAGTGGAAATATTTGAGGGAGAACCTCTTTATTTGGAGGTTGGTGTGAGTGTGGAATGAGCTGCCAGTGAATGTTGGTGTTTGCAAGTTCAATTGTAATATTTAAGTGAAATTTGGACAAGTACATGGATGGGAGGGATACGGGAGACTATGGGACAGGTGTGGGTCAATGGGACTTGGCAGAGTAATAGTTTGCCGCAAATTAGGTGGCTGAAGGGCTTGTTTCTATTCTGTAGTTCTCTATGACTCTACGAGTTAAGAGATTAGCATTTTACTTTTGTTCTGTGGTGTGAGGGTGCTGCTTACAAATGGCCCCCAGTAGCAGAGTGGTTAATTGTTGTTCGAGTTATCTGTTGACATTCGATCAAGCCCCAGTAAAGCGGTCATAGGACTTCAGTTTCAGCTAATTGAATAAATGTGGAATTTAAGAAGCACATTAGTGATGGTGAGCATGAACTGCCAATAAAACCTCATGTTGCTTAGGGAAGGATTCTCTCACCACTTTCTCGGTCCGGCCTATGTGTAAATCCGACCCACAGAATTGTGGCCAGCTCTTAAATACCCTAACAAGCTATTACAAACCACAACAACAAAGTGAAATCAGAATTGTTCTAAGGGCTATCGTGGTTTCAGAAGGTGGGAAGATCAGTCAGGATGTTAAATACACAGTGACTGCTTTATGAGGTACACCTGCTCATTAATGCAAATATCTTATCAGCCAATCATGCGGCAGCCACTCAATGCATTAAAAAACATGCAGACATCATTAAAAAGTTCAGTTGTTGTTCGACCAAACATCAGATTGGGGAAGAAATGTGGGGGTAGGAAATGTGTGCCAGACAGGGTAATTTGAGTATCTAGAAACTGCTGATCTCCTGGGATTATCATGCACAGCTGTCTCTAGAGTTTACAGAGATTGGTGCAAGAAACACACAAAAAAATCCACTGATGGCAATTCTGTGGGCAAAAACACCTTGTTAATGAGAGAAGTCAGAGGAGAATGGTCAGACTGGTTAAGCTGACAGGAACATGACAGTTACTCAAATATCCACGTGTTACAAAAGTGTCATGTAGAATAACAATTTGAACCCTTGACATGGATGGGCTACATCTGCAGAAGATCGCAAGCATACACTCAGTGGCCACTTTATTAGGTACCTCATAAAGTTGCCTCTGAGAGTACTTGCTTTGCAAGTAACTCTTGCATCCCAGGAGAGGATACTTAACAAAAAATATTGACACCATGATGTCAGTGGGTTTGAGGTGCTCATGGGGTTGAGACTTCTAATAAGGACAGATGCTTAAAAGAGAAAACCTGAAGTGTGAGAGAATCAGAAATCACAACAACCTCTCCCTGTGAAAGTTATTATTTTCTCCTGAATTGCTAACTAAAATCAACCACAGTCACCGACTGTAGTGAGGTGTTAGGAGAAAAACCCAGTCACCTTCACTCTGTCAAAGTTTTATTTCAAAGCTTTTATTGTTAATAAAGCAGATTGAAAGTCAAAAGTTGAGTTATTGTCGTTGCACAAGCACATGTATACACAGGTGCAATGGAAAACTTACTTAGAGCAGCATCATAACTATGTTGGATCAGACACACAATATTCACCAGAAATACATAAATTAACCATAAATAGTATACAATTCCTACAAGAAAAAATGCAAGTCTATGTGTCTAGGATGAAGAAGTAGGCAGGAAAAATCATCCACCCATCCAGCATACTGCCTTTTCCAAAAGTTCCCTTCTGGAAAGTGCTACAGTGCTATTAAAACAAAAATTTCATGCCGGCTTAAAATCTTCTTCTCCTAAACAGTTAATCTGATCAACCATTCTGGTTACCCCGCCCCCCCCCCCCCCCCCACCTCCTCTGCCTATTACCCCCATCACTGGACTGGAAACACTTTAAGCTACTTTTCATAATGCTGTTTACAGTGTATTTAGTATTTATGCACATTTCATTCCATCTCTGTACTTTAACCTCCAACATATGTTTTATATAATTCTTTATTCTTGTTGAATGTTGTTTCTGTTGCATGTTGTGCAGACACACCACAGCAAATTCCTAATGTATTTAAATGTATGTGGCAAATGAAGTTAATAAAGTTGATCCAAGTAAAGCAGAAAAGAAGTTCAGAGCGGTCATGGTGTCCTGACACTCAAAGGTCCCTTTATTAGGTACCTCCTGTACCTAACAAGGTAGCCACTGAGTGTATTTTATGGTTTTCTGCTGCTGTAGCCCATCTACTTTAAGGTTCAACATATTGTGTATTCTGAGATGTTCTTCTGCACACCACTGTTGTAACGTGTGTTTATTAGAGTTACTGTCACTTTCTTGTCAGCTTGAACCAGTCTGGTCATTCTCCTTTGACCTCTCTCATTAACAAACAAGAGAAAACCTGCAGGTGCTGGAAATCCGAGGAACACACAGAAAATGCTGGAGGAACTCAGCAGGCCAGGCAGCATCCATGGAAACCCTTTGGCAGGACTACGTTAACAAGGTGTTTTTGCCCACAGAGCTGTCAGTCAATGGATGTTTTTTGTTTACTGCAAAGTCCAACTGTTGTGTGTGAAAATCCCAGGAGATCAGCAGTTTCTGAGATACTCAATCCACCCCATCTGGCACCAACAATCATGCCACAGTCAAAATCACTTAGGTCACATTTCTTCCCGCATTCGAATTCTCATTTCCATTTGGACATGTTGGTCCAGGTCCTCCTCTTCTGTCACGATGCAGTCACTCACAGGCAGGAGGAGCAACACCTCATATTCTGTTTAGGTAGTCTCCCCCCTCACTTATCTCTTCTCCTCACCAACTTCTGGTGCCCTCCTCTTTCTCTTCCTCCAATTATCCATTCTCCTCTCCTTTCAGGTTCCTTTTTCTCCAGCTCCCAGCTTCTCTCACTTCATCCCCTCTTCCACCCACTTAACATCCCCTCTCACCTGCCCTCACCTATCATCTTCTAGCTTGTATTCCTTCCCCTCCTGCCCCCTTCTTATTCTGGCATCTCCCCCTTCCTTTCCTGTCTTGGTGAAGGGTCTTGGCTGAAATGTTGCCTGTATGTTCACTCTCCATAGATGCTGCCTGACCTGCTGAGTTCCTCCAGCATTTTGTATGTGTTATTCTTCCCGTTCTGTTGTTTAGTCTGAATAACAACTGAACCTCTTGACAATGTCTGCATGTTTTTATGCAAAGAGTTGCTGAAACATGATTGGCTGATTAGATATTTGCATTAACAAGCAGGTTTACAGGTACTGAATAAAGTGGGCACTGAGTGTGTACTGAGGTGGCGATTAGGGTTGTGCAGGTTAGTTCAAGAAGCTGCCAGTATCTCCATGTGTCCATGAGAATGGGCTCAATAATACACCTTATACTTTCCCTTAACAACACACATCAGCCTGAAACGTCGACTGCACCTCTTCCTAGAGATGCTGCCTGGCCTGCTGCGTTCACCAGCAACTTTGATGTGTGTTGCTTGAATTTCCAGCATCTGCAGAATTCCTGTTGTTTGTTGTTTGTTTATACTTTCCCTTGGCAGTTTACGGTCACAGACAACTTCAAGAAGGGTACAATAGTTAATAGTCAAGCCTGGAGTTCCTTCTCAGTGTTGCCTGACTCTCGCCCAACAAGGCCAATGGCTTCAATCCAGCTCCTGCTATCAAAATGGTCTCAAGAGAGCACTTGCTGTACAAACATCTTCTTAGTAATCAAAAATGTGTGTTCTTGAGGAATCCCTCAATTATTTCCATTCCGGGAAATGGTGTCTCATTGCTCAACGTCTCCATGTACTTCCTGAAAAGGAAGTGACATTGTCAAGGAAAATTGCCTTGTCACAATAAGACTTTCCATTAATTTATTTTGAAGAAACTCTTTTGTTTCAGGCTCTCGCAATTCTATTGCCTAATATTTAGGTTTCCTTGTTGAAGTGGCTGGTTTTGGCCAAAGTTACACCCTCCCAAGAGCCTTTGGGGCTAATTCACCTCGTTGCTCTTTTTAGTTTGGCTCAATTAGTGGTATTGCTCAAGGGTCAGAGGTGCTTGTTTCAAGTCTCCAGAGTCCATTGGATCCTGAGGAAAACTTATCATCCAAAGTGCAGCTTTGTGCTTGGGTTACACTAGTTCCTCAGCCGAAAGAACAGCATCTGTGTTGAGGGGAGAAGATCTATTGGTGTTTTAGGTTGAGACACTGCATCATGCCTCTTTTAACTCCTGGCTACAAAGGATCAGAATTGGCTTCAGGAAGAAGATCTTAAGACATAGAGGCAAATTTAGGCCATTCAGCGCATTGTGTCTGCTCTGCCATTCAAGGCTCATTTATTTTCCCTCTTAACCCTATTATCCTGACTTATTCCCTTTGATGCCTTAATAATCAAGAACTTATCAAACTCACTTTAAATATACCCAATGATTGCCTCCACAGGCAATGAATTCCACAGATTCTCCACCCTCTGGCTAAAAAAATTCCTTTCATTCCCGGGATCATTCTCATGAACCCCCTTTGGACCCTGTCCATTGCCAGCACATCCTTTCTTAGATAAGGAGCCCACAACTACTCAGAGTATTCTACATGCATCTGATCTATGCCTTATAAAGCCTCAGCATTACATCCTTGCTGTTACAATGAAGTCCCCTCAGAATGAATGCTAACGTTGCACTTGCAATGTTAGAATGGCATTCCAGCCAATATTTGTCTCTCAGGCACTATCCTACGTGGTTCCTCACTGTTCTTCAGTGCGCAAATTATCTGCAGCATTTGGTCTTACCGTATCATGTCTCAACACATTTTATTGTGGGTTTAAAAGAATTAGTGAAATTTACTCTTAGTTTATTACATCCTTGTGCTTCTATACGCTAATGCAGCCACTGATCGATTCATGTCCTTTTTATCGGTTGGACAAAGAGTCAGTCAAAAGAGCCCCAGGTCTTGCTGCTTTCCTTGGAGAGTTCCAGAAGACATCCAAAATGCTGTATTTTCAGGAGGTGCGGCAGCATCATGGAGGGGCATAAACAGTTGCTGTTTCAAGCTGAGGCCCTTCATCAGTTCTCATTTATCCATTCCCCATTCTGGATCCCTATTACCCCTTCTCTTCTCCTCATCTGCCATCTGCTCCTGGACAAACCAAGATGAACTTAATCAAGGTGAAGTTTTAAGAAAAACCATCAAGCAATACATCTTCTTTTATAGGCCGCCCAATAGTAACAGGGATATCGAGGAGCAGATAAGGAAACAGATCCTGGATAGGTGTAATAATAAGAGTTGTCATGATGGGAGATTTTAATTTCCCAAATATCGATTGGCGTCTCCCTAGAGCAAGGGGTTTAGATAGGGTGGACTTTGTTAGGTGTGTTCAGGAAGGCTTCTTGACACAATATGTAGATAAGCCAACAAAAGGAGAGACTGTACTTGATTTGGTATTGGGAAATGAACCTGGTCAGGTGTCAGATCTCTCAGTGGGAGAGCATTTTGGAGATAGTGAATTCGATCTCCTTTACAATAACATTGGAGAGAGATAGGAACTGACAAATTAGAAAAGCGTTTAATTGGAGTAAGGGGAATTATGAGGCTATCAGGCAGGAAATTGGAAGCTTAAATTGGAAACAGATGTTCTCAGGGAAAAGTATGGAAGAAATGTGGCAAATATTCAGGGGATATTTGTGTGGAGTTCTGCATAGGTACATTCCAATGAGACAGGAAAGTTAAGGTAGGGTACAGGAACCGTGGTGTACAAAGGCTGTAATAAATCTAGTCAAGAAGAAAAGAAAAGCTTACAAAAGGTTCAGGGAGCTAGGTAATGTTAGAGATCTAGGAAATTAAGAGAGCCAGAAGGGACCATGAGAAGGCCTTGGTGGGCAGGATTAAGGAAAACCCCAAGGCATTCTACAAGTATGTGAAGAGCAAGAGGATAAGACGTGAAAGAATAGGACCTATCAAGTGTGACAGTCGGGAAGTATGTATGGAACCAGAGGAAATAGTAGATGTACTTAATGAATACTTTACTTTAGTATTCACTATGGAAAAGGATCTTGGTGATTGTAATGATGACTTGCAGCAAACTGAAAAGCTTGAGCATGTAGATATTAAGAAAGAGGATGTGCTGGAGATTTGGAAAGCATCAAGTTGGCTAAGTCGCTTGGACCGGATGAGATAAACCCCAGGCTACTGTGGGAAACGAGGGAGGAGATTGCTGAGCCTCTGGCGATGATCTTTGCATCATCAATGGGGCGGGAGAGGTTCCGGAGGATTAGAGGGTTGCGGATGTTGTTCCTTTATTCAAGAAAGGGAGTAGAGATAGCCCAGGAAATTATAGACCAGTGAGTCTTACTTCAGTGGTTGGTAAGTTGATGGAGAAGATCCTGAGAGGCAGGATTTATGAACATTTGGAGAGGTATAATATGATTAGGAATAGTCAGCATGGCTTTGTCAAGGGCAGGTCATGCCTTACGAGCCTGATTGAATTTTTTGAGGATGTGACTAAACACATTGATGAAGGAAGAGCAGTAGATGTAGTGTATATGAATTTCAGCAAGGCATTTGATAAAGTACCCCATGCCAAGCTTATTGAGAAAGTAAGGGAACATGGGATCCAAGGGGACATTGCTTTGTGGATCCAGAACTGGCTTGCCCACAGAAGGCAAAGAGTGGTTGTAGACGGGTCATATTCTGCATGGAGGTCAGTGATCAGTGGAGTGCTTCAGGGGTCTGTTCTGGGACCCTTACTCTTCGTGATTTTTATCAATGACCTGGATGAGGAACTGGAGGGATGGGTTAGTAAGTTTGCTGATGACATAAATGTTGGAGATGTTATGGATAGTGTGGAGGCTCTTAGAGGTTACAGCGGGACATTGATAGGATGCAAAATTGGGCTGAGAACTGGCATATGGAGTTCAACCCAGATAAGTGTGAAGTGGTTCATTTTGGTAGGTCAAATATGATGGCAGAATTTAGTATTAATGATAAGACTCTTGGCAGTGTGGAGGATCAGAGAGATCTTGGGGTCTGAATCCATAGGACGCTCAAAGCAGCTGTGCAGGTTGACTCTGTGGTTAAGAAGGAATACGGTGTATTGGCCTTCATCAATTGTGGAATTGAATTTAGGAGCCGAGAGGTAATGTTGCAGCTATATAGGACCCTGGTCAGACCCCATTTGGAGTACTGTGCTCAGTTCTGGTCGCCTCAGTACAGGAAGGATGTGGAAGCCATAGAAAGGGTGCAGAGGAGATTTACAAGGATGTTGCCTGGATTGGGGAGCATGCCTTATGAGAATAGGTTGCGTGAACTCGACCTTTTCTCCTTAGAGCGACGGAGGATGAGAGGTGACCTGATAGAGATGTATAAGATGATGAGAGGCATTGATCATGTGGATAGTCAGAGGCTTTTTCCCAGGGCTAAAATGGTTGCCACAAGAGGACACAGGTTTAAGGTGCTGGGGAGTAGGTACAGAGGAGATGTCAGGGGTAAGTTTTTTACTCAGAGATTGGTGAGTGCGTGGAATGGGCTGCCGGCAACGGTGGTGGAGGTGGATACGATAGGGTCTTTTAAGAGATATTTGGATAGGTACATGGATCTTAGAACAACAGAGGGCTATAGGTAAGCCTAGTAATTTCTAATGTAGGGCCATGTTCGGCACAACTTTGTGGGCTGAAGGGCTTGTATTGTGCTGTGGGTCTTCTATGTTTCTGTGTTTCTATGTTTCTCCTCTGGAAGCAAGTGGTTCCTGATTTGTCCCAATTTGAATTCTCAATCTGTGATCAGTGTTTGAAGACTCAGATTTTCATTTCATCCACATTAAGGAGCACTAATTGCCAGCTCTGTAACATCTATTTTCACATAAAGCTGTTTCTCATATTCTCCAGCTTAGGAAAATGCTTATGTTCCTTCACAGGGTAATTTTATACTTTTCTGACTGAGTGCCAACCAGATGCTGGTGTTTGGATCCCTTTAGCAGGACCCAACATCTAACAGCACTTCTGTAACCAAAAACAGTTTGCAAGCGCACCTCAGAGTCTCGTCTCTTATCTTGGAGGTGCGGCTGATAGCTGCTAGAAGGCAGATGCAATCAGCAAAGGTGCCATTTTTGGGATGAGGATACTGCCAGTGAGACCCAGCGGATTCAGATTCAGATTTAGGGGCACGTTGATGCCGGCGTGTACATCAAAACATACAGTGAAATGTATCATTTGCATTAACAACCACCACACTCAAGGATGTGCTGGGGGCAGCCCGCAAGTGTCGCCACGCGTTCTGCCGCCAACATAGCATACCCACAATGCTCAGCAAGCAACAAAACAACAACAGCATAGAAGCCCCTTTCCATCCTCCACCCTTCCCACACACAGGGACAGTCCTTCAACTCCAGGACAGGTTTTCAATCTCCAGTCTCCAGTCTACTGGCTTCGGCCATCGTTCTTTGATTTCCAGACTCCTGATCAACCTTTGGGCTTTGATCTTTGATGCCAATCCTCAGACTGGCCAATGACGGGACCTCGAACTCCATGCTGGAACTCCGGGTGCACCGAAAGAATGGTTGTCGTGCCTCCCCATGCCTCCTGCTTGCATGGGCACCAAATTCCAGGACACACCAATCTTGGAAAGCCCGACATCCACTGATGCCCTTTGTTACCCGTCCACGTGGCTAGCCTTCGAATGCAGAGCACAGAGTGGAGGCCTGACATCTAACTGCTTCCCATCCCTTTCCCTAAGCCCTAACCTGACCCCTAACTTCCCTCTCTGTCCCAAAATCATCCCGGGTTACAGCCAGCCCGTGCTGTAAGATGGTGCTGTGCTGTAGTCTCGTTGCCAATGACCAGCACAGTCTGAGGATGTGCTGGAGGGCAGCTTGTAACTGCTGTCACCTTTCTGCTGCCAATGACCAGCACAGTCTGGGGCTGTGCTGGAGGGCAGCTCGCAACGGCCCGTATCTTGCTAACCCTAACCGTACCTCTTTAGAATGTGAAAGGAAACTGGACCACCTACAGGAAACTCACACAATCACAGGGAGAATGTACAAATGCCCTACAGACAGCTGCAGGAACCCTGATTGTGGGCCCTGTGAAATCTTATGCTTGCAAGTATACTATCATGAACCTGGGAGAAGTTGATGAGAACGTGGGGAGGGGCAATAAATGAAGAGATTGCATTAGTGTTGGAATGGCGTAAACTGGTGGCTGATGGTCAGCATGGACTGAATGGGCCGAAGGGCCTGCATTTGTGCTTTATCTCTCTCTGACTCTGTGACAGTGGAGATCTCTTTCATTCATACTCAAGGGCTCCCACGTTGAAATGATTTGGTGACCTTCACTTGAGAAAGGATAGAGCAGTCAACATTTCTAAAGTATCCAGCTTCTTCATTTGGAAGGTGTTCACTTGAGGACATTGGGTAGGAAAGGCTTGAGCGTGGCTGCTGTGTGGTAGAATGGGTTTTCAAAGAGTCTCGATCACTGACCCCAGTGGAGGGCAGCCACTCTTAGGAGGCTAAATCACATCCTGTAATCAGTGGCTCACGGAGGCTAGAAAGAAACTTGGACATGTATAATTGATTATAAAAAATCTCAGTTGGATGAAAACTGAAGTAATAAAGCCTGCCAAGCAAAAGGAAGGTGTTTGGAATGAAGAAAGGACACCCTTCTGTTAAAAAAATCACTTGAAATACTTTGTGCATGCTGTTCATTACACCACCTTGTTCAGCCATGTGCTCCCGGCTCACACCCACTCACAACACTTCCTGTGTCAACCAACAAGCTGGCAGGGTTTGCCACAAAAAATGGAATGAGTACATCACAACGCATGGAATGGACTGTGTCTAGACTGCCAGATTCACACAGTGACGCAGGAAGCCTAACGAACACAAAGGGAGAAATAAATTTAAAGGAAAATTTGAGCAGGGGGCATAGTGGAGGGTGGAAAGAGGTGCTGAAGGGCCACATCCTAGGCTTTGTGCAGTGAATGCATCAGAGTCTGTATGATTTTATCTTCCCATATCCTTCCAAACCTTTGTAGAACTTTATAAGCCTTTCCTATTCATGTACCTGCCCAAGTGTCTTTTGAATGTTGATATTGTACTCACCTCAAGCACCTCCTCTGGCAGCTTGTTCCATATATTCACCTCTCTCTGTGTGAAGAAGTTGCCCCCTCAGGTTCCGTTTTTGTAAGAAATTTGTACATTTTTCCTGTGACTGCATGGGTTTCTTTTGAGTTCTCCAGTTTCCATTCACATCCCAGGGACGTACGGTTAATTGATCATATAGTCATAGTCATAGTCATAGTCATACTTTATTAATCCCGGGGGAAATTGGTTTTCATTACAGTTGCTCCATAAATAATAAATAGTAATAGAACCATAAGTAGTTAAATAGTAATATGTAAATTATGCCAGTAACTTAGGAAATAAGTTCAGGACCAGCCTATTGGCTCAGGGTGTCTGACCCTCCAAGGGAGGAGTTGTAAAGTTTGATGACCACAGGCAGGAATGACTTCCTATGACGCTCAGTGCTGCATCTCAGTGGAATGAGTCTCTGGCTGAATGTACTCCTGTGCCCACCCAGTACATTATGTAGTGGATGGGAGACATTGACCAAGATGGCATGCAACTTGGACAGCACCCTCTTTTCAGACACCACCATGAGGGAGTCTAGTTCCATCCCCACAACATCACTGGCCTTACGAATGAACATCACTGGCCTTACAGATAAGTGTTTTATGGGTGTATTTGTGCAGCATGGGCTCATTGGGATGGAAGGGTCTGATACTGTGCTGTACTTATAAATTTAAAAAAATGAGATAAAATAACTTTTCACCTTTCACCTTTCACCTTAAGCCTATGCCCTCTAGCTTTTGATCCCCTTTCCTGAGAAAAGGATCGTGTGCATTCATCCTCTCTGTGCCCCTCATGTTTTTATACATCTCTCTTAGGTCACTCCCTTGGTCTGCTATGCTCCAGGGTATAAGTCCAGACTTCCCAACATCTCCCTATAGCCCTGGCCCTTGAGTCCTGATGATATTCTTGCAAATTTTCCTTGTACCCTTTCTAGCTTAATGACATCTTTCCTATAACAGGGTGACCAGAACTGTACACAATACTCCATGTGCAGCTCCACTGGTGACTTAAACAACAGCTTTGTAATGTTCCATCTCCTGTACTCAGTGCCCTGACTGATGAAGACCGGCATGACAAATGCCTTCTTCACCACTCAGTTATACTTGTTGACTTTTTTTATTACCAGAGTTGTCTGCTGCTAATGAAATAATAGAGATAATAGCTTTTATCAAGGGTGAGGGCTAGGATGAGGGAGGTTGTACGTCACTCAGAAGCATGAGATCAGAATAGAGAATGTAGACATTTCCTCAGAGAAAGTGAAGGGGAGATGGAATGAAGGCGTTGAAAAGGAGAAGGGGATTTGATTGCCATATAAGGAGAAACTGCTCTCTCAGACAGGAGAACCAGAGGACACAGCTGTGAACATAACTGGAAAAGGAACCAGAGGGGAATGAAGAGCTCTTTTAACATAGTGAGATGTGTGAGCTGGAATGTCTTGCTGGAAAGGGCCATAGAAGCAGATTCAATTGGAGTTTTCAAAAGAGTACTGGACAAATATTGGGAGCACTTTCAAGGTTCTGTCCAGTGAGAGAGGGGCTCTTTCGAAGAGAGGATAGTGGTCTTCCTCCAGTGTTGTATTAATCCACGACAGTTAATAAGGAGAGGACTTAGTGTTTGAAGGAAATCTAGCAATGGGCAGGGATGAGGAATGTGAGAAGAATAAATATGACGAAAGGCCAAAGAACATAAAACGTTGGAGGAACTCAGCAAGTCAGGCAGCATCTAGGGAAAGGGATAACCAGTTGACCATCAAACATAGGAGCAGAATTGGGCCATTTGGCCCACTGAGTCTGCGCCACTCATCAAACACTGATCCCATTTCATTCCCCCAACATTCCCACCAGCTCCCCTCAGATTAAACCCATCTGTACAAGAGGGGCAATTACAGCTGCCAATTAACTCACTGAGCTGCATGTGATTGGGATGTGGGAAGGAACTGGAGCTTTGCAAGGAAGCTGATCAGGGACAACGTGCAAACTCCACACAGACAGTACTGGGGGATGGCTTTGAACCTGGGTCACTATGGATGTGAGGCAGTGGATCCATCAGCTGTGCCACTGTGTCCCCTCACAGTGGCCCAGAGCCCTTCTGTGCTGATGAAGGATTTTCAAGATGCATTTGCTGTAGTAACTTAGGGAACACCTCGAACTGGACACCATGGTAGTGTAGTGGACAGCATAACGCGTTACAGTGCCAGCGATCCAGGTTCAATTCCCACCTCTGTCTTAAGGAATTTGATCCTTCACCCTGTGACCACATAGGTTTCCTCTGGGTGCTCTGGTTTCCTCCCACATTTCGAAGATGTACGGTTTAGCGTTACAAAGTAGTGGGTAGGCTATATTAGTGCTGGACTCACGGTGCCACTTGCAGGCTGAACCCAGCTCACCTTCAGACTGTGCTGGTCATTAACGCAAGTGGTGCGTTTTACTGCATGTTTTGATATACATGTCAATCTTTAGACTTTGATGGGAGCCCCTGGCCCAAGACTTTTTAAAGCATTGGTCAGACCACACTTGGAATATGATGAGAAGTTTGGACTCCTTATCTAAGAAAGGATGTGTTGAAATTTGTCACGGTCCAGAAGGTGTTCACAAGAATGATTCCAAGAATGAAACATCCTGAGGAACATTTGATGGCTCTGGGCCTGTACTTGCTGGAGTTTGGAAGAACGAGGAAGGGTCTCATTGAAACCATGTCAAATATTGAAAGGCCTAGATACCAGTTGTTTGCCCTATCTAGGCCCCTGATAATTTTTAAAAACATTGATTTTGAAGTACAGCACGGTTACAGGCCTTTTGGGGCCCAGTGAACCCATACCCCACCCAATTACATCCATGTGATCAACAAACGTGCAAATGCCATGTTTTTGAAATGTGGGAGGAAACCCACACAGTCATGGGAAGAACATACAAACCCGTTACAGACTGCGGCAGGAATCGTAACCTTAACCATTGCACTACTGTGCCACCTCATAATCTTCTAAACTTCTATCAGGTCTCCTCTTAGCCTCTGCCACTCCAGAGGAAACAACCCATGTTTGTCCAATGTCTGCTATATAGCTCATAGCCCCTAATCAAGGCGACATCCTGCCAAACCTCTTCTGTACTCTCTCCAAAGCCCTCACATCCTTCCAGATTATTGTCTCCAGGGCTTTTTAAGCATTTATCCCCATATTTCACCTGACCAAAGTAATTTTGCTTCACTCCTTGTTCACTCCTTATAGAGAAGGAAGTCTTCTTACCAACCTAGGTTGGATTGAAAGACTGCTGAAGAGTACTTTCCTTGGAGTCTACACTTCCCTGGGATATGGCTCGGGGGCATTCTCCACAAGGAGGTCTTGTGATATCCAGGGTGGATGTCAGGAAGTACTTTGTTACACAGGGGCTAGTGGAAACCTGGAACGCTCTTGCCTGGAGATTTGCCGAGGTCAGCTGCAATGGAGAAGCCAACTGGAAAATTTGAAATAGAGATTATTAGATAAAATGAGAGGAAATATCTTCACCCAGAGGGCAATGAAACTTTGGAAGAATCTACCCAAGAGGCTGTGGAGTATACTCAAGATGGTTCAATAGAATTTTAGATATTAAGGGAAACAAGGGATATAGTGTCAGTGCAAGGACCTGGTGTTGAGGTAAAAAAAAATCACCACTGTCTTGTTGGAACAGATCTGAAGAAGTGAATGCCCTGCGAATGCTCCCAGTTTTTAAAATTTTTTTATACATCCGGCTGGAAACTGAACATTGAACATAGAATATTACAGCATAGTACAGGCCTCTGGCCCACGATGTTGTGCCAACCTTTTAATCAACTCCCAGATCAGTCAACTGTTTCCTCCCACATAGCCACATAGCCACATAGCCCTCTATTTTTCTCTCATCCATGTGCATAACAGCCTCTGAAATACCCATAATGTATTTGCCTCTACCACCAGCCTGGCAGTGTGTTCCACACAATTATCACCCTTTGTGTAAAAAACCTACCTCTATACTTTCTTCCAATCACTTTAAAATTATGCCTCCCTCATATTACCCTTTTCTGTCCTGAGAAAAATGCACTAGCTGTCAACATGATCTATGCCTCTTTTCATCTTATACACATCAATCAATTTGACTCTCATCCTCCTTTGCTCCAGAGAGAAAAGCCCTAACTTGCGCAACCTGTCTTCATAAAAGATGCTCTTTAATCCAGGCAGCATTCTGGTAAATCTTCTTTGCACCCTCACTAAAGCTTCCAGATCCTTTCTATCATGAGGTGACCAGAAATGAAAATAATATACCAAATGTCGTCTAACCAGTATTTTATAGAGCTGCTGTGTACATACATCTATTGATGCCTCTGGACACATCTTCAGTGACGTTCCTGGAATCATCGGGTGTTTCGGGTCTTTCAACATCATCCAGGTTACCCAGCCGGGGCTGATCAGACCCCAGCTTGTGTCCAGATGGCTAGCTACTTATGAATCCATGGCTCCCCTCTTTTGAGCCACAGCCATCTTGAGGCCCTGTCTGCTGCATCGGTGGTACTGCGGATGGCTCTCCTCTTCCCCTCTCCCTCGAGGCCCAAATTGATGAAGGCTCTAACTAAGGAACGGGCTGCAAATCCCCTACAACCAACCTCCACTAGGAGACACCTCGCTCTCCATCCAGCCTGCTGACAGTTGCTGACCAGTCCTGCGTACTTGGAGTGCTTCCTTTCAAAGGCCTCTTCCAAGCGATCTTCCCATGGGACTGTCAGCTCCAGCAGCACCACTTGCTTAGTAGACTCAGACACTAGGACAATGTCTGGTCGCAGGGTGGTGGCTGCGATATGGTTGGGGAACTTCAGCTGCCGTTCGAGGTCCACCAACAGCTGCCAGTCCCTTGCAGAGGTCAGGATGTCTGCAGATGTTCTTTTGGCAGGTATTGGCTGCTCCCCAGCTCTGACAAAGGCAATGGTCTGCTTGGAGGGTCGGGACCGCTTCGCCCACTCAACTCCTGCGCTGACGGCTTCAGCGATGGTCTTCAGGACCTGATCATGCCTCCACCTGTACCGTCCCTCCCCAAGTGTCCTTGTGCAGCCGCTGAGGATGTGCTCCAGGGTTCCTTGCTTGGAGAATAGTGGGCACGCAGATGACTCTGCCTTGCCCCATGTGTGCAGGTTTGATGGGCTTGGAAGCACATCGTACACTGCCTGGATGAGAAATTGGATGCGGTGTGGTTCGGCTTTCCAAAGATCAGCCCAGGTCACTTTCCTCTCAACCGCATTCTCCCATCTTGTCCAAGCTCCCTGTTGCTTCGTTCCCACCGCCTTGCAGGCTCTCGTCTCCTCCACTACTGCTCTCACCTCCTCCTGAACTAGACGACACCTTTCCTTCCCCCTGGTGTCCATTTGGGGAGTTGGAAAGGATCCTAGCCCAGCTCGGCCTCGTGTGACCACTCCCACCAGCCTCCTGAGACACAGCCTCGCCTCTGCCTCCTGAACAGCTTCCTCTGCCCTCCACTTCCTGCCAGTCCTCACTTGGATCCCTGCTCTAGCCACCCTTGGGTCACTTGAGTCCCTATACTGTAGCACTTCTCTGGCTCTTGTTACCTTGAATTCTTTCTCCAAGGATTTGAAGGGCAGTTGCAGTTTGTTGTGGTGTCCATAGAGTGTGATGCTGCTCAGGCTCTTTGGCAGCCCCGGCCATCTCCTGAGGTGGTTGCTAACCCTCCTCTCTAAGGTTTCGACTGTCGAGATCGGAACTGCATTGACAAGGAGGGGCCACAGGATTCTGGGAAGAATGCCATGCTGATACACCCAGGCTTTGAACTTCCCAGGTAGGCCAGACTTGTTCACGGATTTCAGCCAGCCGTCCAGCTCGGAGCAGGTCACCTGACTGTATGTCGTGTCCCTTAAAGAGCTGTCAAAAACCTTACCTAAGCTCTTGACTGGCTTTTCTGTGGTGGTTGAGATGGCTGTGCCTGCAATGCTGAACCGGAACCTGTTCTCCACCTTTCCTTTCCTCAGCACCATAGATCTTGACTTGGCTGGCTTGAAACGCATCCAGGGCCACTCCACCAGCTTTTCGAGCCCCTGCAGAATCCACCGGCAGCCTGGGACTGATTCTGTGGTGTCTGTGAAGTCATCTATGAATGCCCTGATGGGTGGTTGCCGTTGAGCGGAATTCATTCTGGGCCCTCTGCACTCTGGTTCAGCAGACTTAGCGAGCTGCAACATTACCTTGAGGCTCCTGAGCTCAATCCCCCGACTAATGAAGGCCAACCGTATATGCGCAGTTTTAACTACCCTCTCAACTTGAGCAGCAACCTTGAGATCTACGGACACGGACTCCAAGTTTCCTGTTTCTCTGTTCTTCCACATCGCTAATTAATCTTGTACTCTGCCTTCATGTTCGACCTGCCAAAGTGTATCACATCACACTTTTCCGGACTGAACTCCATTTGCCCAGCTCGGCATCCTGACAATGTTCCATAGTAACACACACACAAAATGCTGGAGGAACTCAGCATTTTGTTGTGTGTGTTGCTTGGATTTCCAGCATCTGTAGATTTTCTCTTGATAATGTTCCATAGTAACCTATTACAACCTTCTACACTTTCCACAATGCCAGCAACATTCATGTTATCTACAGATCTGCAGATTTACTATCCCACCTACCACTTTTTTATCCAAATCATTTTTAAAATTCACAAAGACTAGTCCCAGAGCAGATCCCAGTGGAACACAACTGGTTACCAACCTCCAGGCAGAATAAGCTCCATCTACTACTGCCATCTGCTTTCTGTGGGTAGATAAAGATAAAGATAGTCGTAGACTGGAGCATAGATAGGCCACTCAGCTGCTTGACGTGGTTCTACTATTTAATAAGATCATAGCTGATCTATCCTTGTACTCAGTACCCCTTTCACACCTTCCTCCTTGTACCCCCTGTAGTTCAAATGTCTATTAATCTTTACCTTGAATGTCCCCAAAACCTCCACCTCCACAGCTCTCCTGGGTAGAGAACTCCAAGGAGCCACAAGACTTCAGAGAAGAAAGTTCTTCTCACCCCCATCTAAAATGGTCATCCACATCTTGCAAGTCCATGCAAGCCCATTCCTTACATTGATCATAAAATCATCCAGCCCATCGAGTCTGCTCCACCATTCGATCAATGCTGATTTATTTTCCCTCTCAATCCTATTCTTCTTCTTTCTCCCCATGGACTTCGACACCCTCAGTAATCAAGAACCTATCAACTTCTGCTTTAAACATAACCAATGACTTGGCTTCACAGATGTCTGTGGCTATGAATTCCACAGATTTACTGCTTAAGAAATTCCTCCTCATCTCTGTTCTAAAGGGGCATCTTACTTTAGGCTGTGCCCTCTGGTCCTAGACTCTTCCACTATTGGAGACATCCTTTCCATATCCACTCTATCTAGGCCTTGTAATTAAGATGGACACCATTGCAGCTCATGGTGAAAAGCAATTTGTATTTTAGATTGGAAGCAGACTGCAGAAGGAATATGTTGCCCTTCAACCATTCAGCAGTTTTTAAACAGGTAATGCTGGAGCTGATTGTATTCAGTGAAATATTGCAGGCTACCAGTTCACTGAATAATTCCCCAAGTGAAGATGTTCTTGGAGGGAGTGTTTGCTGTCTATTGGGATGAAGGGTGGGGTTGGGGGGAGGGCAAGATCTTGTTGACAGGGCCCCCAAATCATCATAGGCGGTCTCTAGGCCTTGTGCCACCATCTTTAATATTACAGAGCATGGTTGCCATAACAGCAGCCAGGAGCCGTTTCACTTCTGTGACTAATGGTCCCACACTGAGCGTGAAAGAGACAATGCAAGTTCTCTTAAAGCATCGCTACCCCCTCCCTTCTCTCAACAACCAACCCCCGCCCTCCTCTCCACCAACCCTTCCCTCCCTTCCCCACTTTGAACCTCTGTGCCTTCTGGAAAGGCCATGCATTCTGGGCAGGCAGCTTGGTTACGAAAAGCTTTAGTGAATACCATTTTTATTATTGTTGGCATGTGGTGGGTGGGAGATTTTGTACCTGGCACTCAGTCAGAGTGCTGCTAGAGTTTAACTACACTTGCTTAGTGCTGTTTGCTTGGGTCCTGACTTTTTTTCCCCCTGCTGAGAGTTTCCCTCTGGTGAAGGTTGAAATTCTCTGCTTTCTGCATTTGGGAACAAAGGGAAAGTGCCCTGAATGCCAATGTGCCAGGGAGGGCAGAGAGAGACAGCGGTGCCATTTTGTGCTTTGCCCCTGCTGGAAGAGAATGATGGAGGAACGCAGGTGACAGCGATGATATTTTACGTCTTTGCTCTGTGACTGTCACAGAAATAAACATCGGGAGAATCATGGACCTGTTCAGAAATTAATTCCTATTGGTGTAATCCTGCCAGAGTCCTTCGCTCCCACCCTGTGAATTATACTTTCTTCAGTACCATCAAATTCATCGTTGAAAGCTTTGGTTAATTGTTTGTAATGCCCCTACAGCCAATTACGTCCCAGACCAAAGCCTGCCCCCAGAGTTTGGCGTCATGTTGTATCTTTTACTCTGAATACTGCGCCCCCACCTCTCCCTGAACCATCCACAAAGTAAATAGCTTCCTTCCATTTCCCCGGCCTGAACCTATTGCGACTTCACACACTGTTTCACTTGCGTACAAATTAACCTCAGGATGGGCTGTCCCTTTGTTCGTCAGTCTTTGTTTCTGCATAGGTTTTTATATATTTTACTGTATTTCATTATTTTCCTGTAAATGCTTGAAATAAAATGAATCTTACTCGGTAGTAATTTCAACACACTATGTGAATGGGAATTTGGGGAGCTTTGTTAGGCTGAATAGCCTGTTTTTGTCAAAAAAATTTCCGATGTTTTAGTATGTGGTAACATAGACACAATTTGGTAATAAATTTACATTGAACGTTGACTGTCAAAGTCAAATGTGCTAGATGGTGGGGACGACTTTTCCTGTGATGGACT
>NC_092401.1:28243398-28245898 GCF_030028105.1 Mobula birostris | reverse complement strand
TACCAAGTCTTCTCTAACCCTGAAGAAATATAGCAGCTGTCATGCCTTCTTTGTAATTCGTCAGTATTTGGGCCCAGGACAGATCTTCAGAGAATCTGACATCCAAGAACTTGAAACTGCCTACTCTTTCCACTGAAGATCCCTCAATGAGGACTGATCCATCGACTTCCCCCTCCTGAAGTCTACAGTCTCACTGATGTTGAATGCAAAGTTGTCATTGTGACACCACACAACCAGCTGATCTATCTTACTCCTGCACGCCTCCTTGTCACCATCTGAAATTCTGCCAACAATAGTTGTGTCATCGCCAAATTTGTAGATGACACTTGAACAGTACCTAGGCACACAATCGTGGGGGTAGAGAGAGTGGGTAAAGCATGCTTTCTTAAGGTGCACCAGTGTTGATTGTCAGCGAGGATGAGATGCTTTTTCCGATCTGCACTGACTGTAGTCTCCTGGTGAAGAAGTCAAGGCATCACTTGCAGATGGAAGTATAGGAGCTTAGGTTTTGGAGCTTGTTGATAGGACTGAGGGTAAGATGGTGCTGAATGCTGAGTTGTAATCAATAAAGCGCAGCCTGACATAGGTGTTCAGGTAATTCAAGGCCTTGAGGCCTATGGAGCAGCCTCCAGAAATTCAAGCCAACTTAACAGGATTGCTTTTGGTTCTAAAACCACTTACTGGAGATTGCAACAAAGGACTGCATCACCTCCTTTGTACATATGAATAAAGTATAAGCAACAGACTCTACTCACTGTTTAAACGAAGCAGAATTAGACCAACTTTTTATCATTTCATCCAACAAGTGGCAAAGCGTATCATGGATCATTCAGACTGGAGTTTGAGCCCCAGGGTTCAGGGTCCCGTCATCAGGGAGTCCAGTATTTGAGGCCTAGTGTCCAGTGATCGATCTGTGCTGGGATCAATGCTGAGGATTGAGGCCCAAGGGTCAAATTAGAGGCCTGGATGTCAGGCCCAATGGCCAAAGCCAAGTCTAAAAATCTCATCAAAGCCCAGTGCCTGCAAGACTGAGTCTGTGTCCGCTGGGCAGCTGGAGGCCTCTCCAGGCTTTAAAGGATTATATATATGTGTGTGTGGAAGGGAGGAATGGGCTTCTTTTTGTTGTTGTTGTTGTTTTCTTGCTTGTTATGTTTGTGTTGTTCTGCCAAGCATTGTGGGCATACTATATGTTGGCGTTGGAGTGTGTGGTGACATTTGCAAGTCACCCCCAGCACCACGCTCTCAGGTGTGTTGAAGGCAAACAATAACTTTCACTGTATGTTTCGATAGAAATGTGATGATAAACTTGAACCTTGAGTGTATTCCCTCTAAAATCAGGAAAAGGAGAGTTCAATTAATGGAACAGGTTCAAAGTGAGCTTGGGGGTATCTTTGCTCTTTTTAGAAAAAACAAATAACCACAGATACTGGAAATCCAAAATCAAAACAGAAGGGCTAGAAACACTCAGCAGGGCAGGAGAGTTGATGTTTCAGGTCAGTGACTTTTCATCCGAGTTCATAAGCAACTTCTGATGAGCTATCTTGATCAGAACATCTGATGAAAGGTCAGCTTCCTCAAACATTGACTGTTTCTCTTTCCATGGATGCAGAGAGACTGCTGGGTGTATCCTGCTTTGTTTTTATTTTAGATAGTTAACATCTGTTTCTGATTATGTAATATTTTTTACATTGATAGCAGAACCTTTGCTGCAATAAATGCTTTGGCATATTAGAGTTAAAAAAGGAAGACAAATTCACTCATGTTACTGATAGCTTTGAGCTTTTCTCTCTCTAATACAAAGTGAACATTAACCTCATTGCTCGGAAATAACAAGGTTTAACTATGAGTTCGAGGGTTTCTGCAGACGCAGGAAATTTTGAGCATCACACACAAAATGCTGGAGGAACTCATCGTGTTGGGCAGCACCTGTGGAGGGAAGTACACAGTCAAGGTTTCAGCAGAGGCTGTCCGTCAAGACACGGCTTAAACATGGCTGATTGTCAGGTGGTGAATTCATTTGTATTCAATTCAGATCACCCCATAACAGGAAAAATGTGAGGGCTTTGGAGAGAGTGCAGAAGGGGTTTATCAGGATGCTGCCTGGGTTAGAGAGCATGCACTATGAGGAGAGGGAGGATAATCCTGGGTTGCTCTCTTTGGATCAATGGAGGCTGACAGGAGACCCAGAAGTTTATAAAATTATGAGAGTCATACATCGAGTGAACAGATAGTATCTTTTTACCGGTATTTAATACAAGAAGGCATGCATTCAAGGTGAGAGGGGGTGTGCAAGACAAGATGTTTTATGCACAAAGTCGCGGGTGTCTGGAATGCATTGCCAGGGCGGTGGTGGACCCAGATATGAAAGAGGCATTTAAGAGGATTGTAGGCACATGAATATGCAGAGAAAGAAAGGATTCATTTAGCTAGGCTTTAATGAATATTTTAATTAGTTCGACACTACATCGTGAGCCAAAGAGCCCATTCCTGTTCTATGTTT